>NC_137675.1:62740614-62880614 GCF_963989245.1 Nansenia antarctica | reverse complement strand
TACTGCCCTTGTTACGACATACCTATATTATACTGTGTACTGCCCCAGTGTATAGAGCCTAACAACTCTCATTTCCCGTCTTTTGTTGTGGGCTCTTCCATATACAATAGAGTAGGCAGACAGGTCTGTTAAAAAAGTCACCTGAATAAACTTTCTGAGCTATCTTCTCTAATTATGGGATTATCCCTAAAGAATTCACAAGGACTTGGAGCCTATGAACACACACGTACACACACACACACACACACACACACACACACACACACACACACACACACACACACACACACACACACACACACACCATCCACTGAGAACACCACAATGCTGTGATAGAATAATGTGTCGCTTATTTTACTGGACAACCACTAAAATGTACTTCACTAGGTTGACCATGGAGGTAAAAAACATAAGACCATTATTCAATCTTAAATCTACCAGATCTAATTGGCCAGGAACAGATTTCCAGTGCTATTATTTAATCTTAAATTAATTTACTTTCAGATAGGCCGATACCAAATACACAAAAACACTTTATTTGAATGAAATGAGGGAGGTGCAATGTTGATTTAATCTTTTAAAATCCAGTTGGTAACTCTTTGTTTGTTACCAACTTGTTTTTAAGAAATTGTCCTAATAGCACATCAAAGTGGCCTGTTGGCTTAATAACTGGAGTTACTATTTCATGAACAGATCAGAGAGGTTTTTCAATATCTCTAAGATGTGTATCTTGCAGGTAATCAGTCCACTTGGACATGGTTGTAGTGGTTTTAGTGATATAGATTAGAGGAGCTTTTGACTTTAGCGTTTCACCAGTGCATTGTTACTTTCCAGCCTTTCTTTCACTCCCTATCAGATCTCAGATTTAAACTGGGACTCTTTACATAAACAGTAGGATTCACAGTTAAAGACCTCAAACAAAACAAAACATGTGTACTGTAAAGAGGTTTGAATATACTATAAAACAAAAAGTAATAATTTCACACAGAGCCTGAAGCATAGAGGAGGGCATAAATAAACATGCTTTTTGCCAAGTGTCCCATTCGCACACATTTCTGTTTCATTTCCTTCAGTCCCAAGTCAACTGTGAACATTTTTGTTTTCCTGTGAGTGTTTTAAGCATTTGAACGGACCATAATGCATTGCTGCAGGGGTATCTCTGATGGGTGGCTGTGGGAGCAAGGGACTCCTGTAAAAGAAAAGTAGTTAGAAAGCAAGCTGAGAACAGCTCATATGATTCACACAGAGCCAACATACAGTACACTAGACAAACATCTTATATTTTATGTTTAGCCATGTAGTCCTAATACACTGAAAAGTACGCTACCAATTATGTCAAAAAAACAGGAAAATGCAACTTGTGTATGTAATCTTAATCTTAATTTCCTGCTTTGAGCAATAATTATCTTAAATGAGTTGTTGAGCCTTGGACTCTGATGCAGTGTCTGAGCATAGGGGCTACAGTATGTTGCATCATTATAAAGGATGTTGTCTCTAGCAGAGCAAGGCTAATCCTCTGAGACCTTTGGCTTTGCCAAAAATTATATTCCCCTCTCAAAAAACACATGCTGATTTACATTTATGGACCATGGCAGCCATATACAATCCCACCGCATCAGGAAAAACAGACTTCTGTTTTACATTTTGAAATGTTTCTTTTTGAACTCTGGCTTTGTCCCTATGTGAAATAGAGACGTATACACTGGAGCAGAAAGTTTGAGATAACTGTGATTTTTGTATAAATAATCTTGTGGTATTTGTACTCAAGTTTTTAGAAAAACATTTATAGTAGGTAATTCTGTTTGTGTGTCCTAAATAGCTTTTCAACTACAGGGGGAATACATAATGGTATGTGAAGGGGGTCCAAAAGCTAGACTTAAGAATTCTAAATGTTATACTTAATATGTCTGCCCTCTCAGCTGGAAGGAAGCATAATGTGAATATGATGCCCTCATTTCCAGATGGAAAACTAATATAAAAGTCTTAATAACTTCCCAGTTTAAATGTTGTTTAAAATATTCACTTAAGATTTCATAAACCTTTATATTGTTTACTTTAAGCCATGTCATATATTTTCTAAATGAATATGAAGTTCCATATTTTCTGTTTTGTGGATATAATCTTCGAGTCGTTGTTGAGGTAATGGGTTGAGGCAATGGTAATTTTGTTTTGAATGTCAGTCACTTAGAGAAAGATTGCGGGTTAGAGTTACTATGTGGTGCATTTATGCAATTCTTCCAGGAAATGAACCACTTACAGTTTCAACCACTTACAGATAGTCTGAGAGCGGTTTCATATCATGGTGTTTACTAGTCTTTTTTAAGCTAAAGGAATCAGGGGCAACCCTTGCTTAAGAGGCACTTTCGATTTTCAGCGATGTCGCTTAGTGCCCATTTTTAATTGTCATTTATGTTCTTGCCCCGTGAGAGAGTGTAATGACTTTAATATGACCGTGCTCAATGTGGCATGGGTCAGACTAACAAGGGACAGGGATTCATTTGTATCACAGAAACCCAAATCTTCATACAAACCCCATTAACTTTAGCTCCCCCCCTCCCACCACACGCACACCCACCCACTCTTCAGTCTCCTGTCTGCAAGGCCTGATGCCTGTGGCTGGAGGGATGGGGCCGCTGGGGGGTGTTGGGGGGGCTGGACGGGGGAACATTGGAGGACATGTGTCCATCACACTGGCAGTTTCCTGGCGTTGACATTGTGTCTCCACCATCCCCTGCTCGGGATGATGGGATATTTACAGAGCGTGTGGGGCGGATGGGATGGGATGGGTGTGATTAGAGTGGCCAGGCTGCTGGCCTCCTGCTGCACGCATGTGCACGACTCTCTGTATGTTTAACATGTGTTGTGTTTGGGGGAGAATATGGACGTCCAAATATTTTCCTAACTGATTTTCTGTCAGCAGCTTTCTTGAAATGATGCATTTGATTCATTCTGTCACGGATGAAAAGCCCCTTTCATGCACGGGCTAGGCCAGACCAAAATGGGTTACCCCATAAGCAGGTATTCCCACTAGAAATAAGTGTGTTTTACGTAATGCTTTATAATGTATGATGATAAAACAGAATACACCTTAATGTGGTTAATCAGACAGCTTATCCAACTAAATGAACGTTTGGCTTGGAGACCTCTGCACTAGCCTATATCTCATTGGCTGGCGTGGACGTCATCATACTGCTCAGCAAAGCTCATCAATAAACATAATACCGCTTGCTCAATTGGAGGGCCACCATTTCACGCATGCACAATTCATGCATATTCAATTTACAGAACAACGTGCATGGTTTTGCTCTGTTCCTCAGCATTAATATTGAGATGTGAGTGTTTTGAACACTAAGCTGCAATCTTAAAGAGCCAGCAACTCTCAATGCCTTTGATTGTCGTTGCTAGGCACATCTCAAATATTTTTAAGCGTTGATTTATTCAGCCACATTAAAAATCTCCTTAAACGATGTGTAGGCCATAAAGATGACAATCACAGAGACGTGCTTTATGGCTGTGCGAAGTGCAAGAGCTAGGCTGGGGGAGTATTTCACTTTCATTTCCTCTATGGACAGCCTCCGCCTCGGCCTAGTCAAGGCATAGGGAGGGATGTTATTGCTCAACCTTCGCTGCCTGACATGATAAGAAAAAAGAGAGGAGATGTTGGGTAGAAGAAGGGTAGAGCATTTTGAGCTGTTGAGAGATGATGAGGTGGCACTTACATTTTCAACACAAAAGATGATATCTATGAACGAGTACATTTCTGTTGCTTGCCAATTGTACTCCCAGTCCTACAGTAATAAGAGTTCCAGTGGTTTTAATCTAAGTCAATTCAACAGGTGAGCAGCTGAGAAAGTGCTGAGTAGTCGTTGCTGTGTGCTGTTGACCTCAAGTCACTTACTGATGTCCCCTACAACATAAAAAGCCAATCTACGTAAAGGCAATGTCCCCGTAAGACTCACTGATGTGTCCTGTAAGGGTCAAAACGTTCTATCCTCTATGTTCCCATTGGTCTGACAGTTATGTTTAGGGTCTCTATGCGATTCCCAGTTGATGATGCTCTAAACAGCCCACATTCCTCTCTGAAGGCAAAGGGTCACAGGGTCATAGTCTATGGTTGGTTGCACCTTGGTCAAAATCTAAAGCTGCAGGATACAAGACCACCAACACAGGTTGTGTTGAGCACTATGAAGTATGTTATTGTTAGTTCACCTCAATGCAATATTTTACAGGCAGGTTTGACTACAACACAAATAAGAATGGGTCCTTTCTACCAGGACAAAACAGGCATTTTAAGCAGGTGCTATGGCACTGACCAAACCTGTAAGCTGCTTTATTGAATTGTGGCACAAAACAGAAGCCTAATTATTTTGGAAAACATGACTACACTGAGAGCCATTAAAACTCAAACACAGAGATAGTGTTTGTCCCCCCTGATCCAATGCTTTACCACAATAACAACATAGGTTTAGAGGCAATGCATGGATGCTGACAGCCGCCAGGGCTATTACCAGGAACTGAGCAGAGCATGTAGCAATTAGCACCCAGTAGAGTGGTGTTGTCAATGTTACGAGGTGAGTGAAATGAGACAGGCCACAGCTTTTTAAGCAGGTGGAAGCAGAGGTCAGGAGGGAGCAGGTTTCTGGATGCTGCCATTGTCAAACTCATAAACTAGAGGGGAAATTAAATGTCCCCGGTTATTGACTGCTTTAAACAGTATGCACTCTCTGGTGCTACTGTTACAGATTATTACTGTCACTTGATGATATGCTCAGATTAAGGCAGTCACTGACACCTGTCTGGTACTACAGTTTGTAATCTTGAGATACAAAATAGTCTTATGAGAAACTAGAACTATAAATATAAAAAATTTGCGATGAAGCCTATAAGCGAACCATTCTGCAAACCTGCAAGTGTGGTATTTTCCCCCAACTCCACTGAGTTCATGCAATACATGAATATAAAGGAGTTTTGAGATTAATATGCGCTGTTAGCTCAATGTGTGATGCCGATGTCTCCTCCCTCTAAAACGGCGGTTTGCTCTTCGGGGTTCCCCGAGGACCAGTATGGCTCATTTTGCCCAGGTTGCAAACTGTGCTCACAGCCTTCTCGTCTAGACAGAGGAAAAGGGAGAAGAGAGGAGCGCCAAGGCATGTACAGTAAAAGGAGTCATTCCGAGGGGAGGGCAGTTAATAATCGCTTTCTCCCTCCAGATAACCTCTTATTAACTCTGACATTCACTCTCTCCACATCGCATAAACGTGTGGTTTTCAGTGTCTTGCCAGATATAAAAATAGAAGACATAAATAATTCATTTGGTGGAAAAGAAAACAATTTTGGGGCAAATATGAATTTATGCAGCAGTCAGACTATAGTGGACATGGCACTGCTTGTCTCTAACCATGGCACAAATTGACACCCTACGCTCGGTTGCATAATGGATCACAAAATACATCAAGATTGACATGGGAGACAGGAAGTACGTCATTCAAACATGGTGGTCGACAAATTGACATGACTAAGAATATAGACCAGCCTTCTTGAAAACAGAGTTGGCATTTTTTGTTTGAGGAAAAAAAAAGGTAGAAGAAACAATTTTAACTTTGTTAAACATTTCCTGTGTTGCCAGGTCTGTTGAATGCTGCTCTACTTTCCTTCTCCATTGACTGAATGAATAGAATTATATCATCCCGAATGCAGCCAGCTGCCAATTACAATGCTTCTGGACTTATGATGGGCTTTGCCTACATAACAACTAAGGAGAGGAATTTTGGCAGGAAAACAAACCTCGCGCTGGCATTACAAGCTGGGCTTGCCTTAGGCGCTGGTGCGTGGGAGTGTTAACGGCAACAACATGACCCTAGAATCAACCACATTGTACTGCAGAATCCTAACATGTACTGTACAATCAGCCGCACCATTCTTTAATGAAGTAACTCATCTTTTTCTCAATGGCCACAGCATTTCAGAGGACTAAATTGTGACCTACAAAAAAACCTGACAAATACCAGTCACCTTTGAAGCTGGTCTGAGGCTGGAGCTTTGCACAATTGCAAGCCATTACAGTATTATAAGTTAACCAAGTCAGTCCAGCCAGGTCAACTGTCACTCATTAAAGCCAATTTTCGATGATTGACAGGTTGAAAGGACCTGATCCCACCATCACCCCTCACCCTATCGGCCATGAGGGGCACACAGCAGCTCCCATCCCCAGCCTGGCTGTGTAAGAGTACCCGCCCCGGTCACACCGTCATGGCTGGCAGTGGAGTGAAAATAAACAGTGCTGGATTATGATAATTGGCTGGTCAGAGCCTAACCTAGCACAGCACCGAAGACATGACCAATTAATCAACCGATCTGGTGAAACCTTTTATAACTAACGAGCGGAACAATAACTTTTACACAGATGTGAATCATTTTGCTTCATTAATAACAGAAATAAATATTGCTTTATGACAACACAAACAGGCTGCTCTGCACACTTTGGCCATCTCCTGCAGACTTTGTATGTAACCCCTATGCTACTTTTACTGTGAATCTCATTTTAAGTAATGGGGCACTGATGAAACTGTATAAATTACTTTGAGATGGATTTTTTATGTTATGTAATCAACTAGTTAAATGTGTACACCAGGTCTAGTGTTTTAATGTATTGTACATGTACGTAGGTAGAATAAAACCCACCCATGTGACTAAAAACATCAAGATTCATGATTAATTCATTAAAGTTTTGCAAAGAGACATGTTTTGTGTGCTGTGTGGGAGAAAAGGGGACGCTGTGTGCGCGCGTACGTGCGCCCCCGTGTGTATGTTTGACCAATCCCTCCAGATGGACCACAATGGATTTGTTTATTAATAGAAAGACTAAATCAACATCACTGCAGTGTGGGCAGACATCAGAGTACTGAGTATGCATAGACATGTGTTCTAACAGTAGCATGTAAACCATCTTTCCAAGCCCAGTAAGGCCGCAGCCACAGCCGAGGGCCATAAACCCCCCTGCAGACCAGACCAGTGGAGGCTTTGGCAGACAGGCCTGGTCAGTCTATAAAACTCTCAGACACATGGTGGGGGCTGAAGCGTGTCCATCTTTCCACTGGAGCTCATCTCACACTCACTCTCCCTCCCCACCAGGACTCACTCCCCCGTCCCCCTGGTTAGCCCTCACCTCTCCGCTCCTAGCTCTGGACACTATACTGTTATACATACATACATACATACATACATACATACATACATACATACATATCTAGACTCTCTGTTCTAGAGTCTCTCCAACAATCTTCTCTACATGCTCTGAGATGAAATGCTGTGCACTGAAATGTTTAGTTGTTGGTTACTCGTGATGAGCAGCATTCTGTGATTTCTTTCGGAGTAGGGGATGTAAACATTTTTGGACTTACAACACAATAAAAATGAACTACAACTGAACTACTTGATCCTTTAATTCTGTAAAGCACCGGGCCAGTCAGACTAACCGACATACGGTCGAGGAGGATCGGGGGGTTCATTTGAACTTCTCACAGAGCCCATTTCTTGTCACGGTGACCTGCAGTCTTGGAGCTTGGAGAGTTTAGTTTAGACTAGGCTTTGGGAGGAGACAGACTGTAATCTCAACCTTAATCCATTTTAATCAACAATAACACACTAGCTCCAGTCCCAGAGCAATAGTGCAGAGCCTTTCTGAGTCCCAGATTTACATCTCAGTGAGGCAATGCTGAAATATGGCTTTGATTTATGCAGGTTTTATTTGGCACAATTTGTCTGAGTTACAGATCAGGTAGCTCAGCTTTTTCCCCTAGCGTTTGTAGAAACTGCTTTGAGTTGTACTTAATTACGAGAGGAGGTTCATGATGTCACAATGAGGGCCTCAGACATAGGTACAGTACCTAATGGCTTTTTATACTTTTATGGCTGCTGTCCATTTGGAGTGATACTCACAGAAATACAAGTACTGTTGAGAATTGAAATATTTCTGAACAAAAATACAATGGTTACTTTGACAACAGTCAAAGGTAGTTTCAGGAGGTTTCAGGAAGTGTGGTTTCCAGTGTGCCTATGATGAAGACGTCTCTCTCACGCCAGGCTAGCCAGTGGTGGTCAGCTTTATAAGTAGAGGAGGAACCGGTCTGTAGGAAAGACAAACAGAGACAACATGCTCCAAAATAATGGCCAGCAGACGCAGCACCAACACCATGTTATTATTGCAATTCCCCTTTGACATTGCAGTGGACACAGAGTCATTTTTGTGTTGGGCGTATTTTGGAATTGGAGGCACCATGGCCCTCTCAACAGTATACTGAGGTAATTACACCTACTAAAGCTATATCCTTTCCCATTACACCCCTATTAATGGGCCCATCCAAGCCTGACAAGAACCCTCTTTGTTCAGCAGTCCTCCCCCAAGTGACAGGACGTGTTAATATCACTCGCTTGATTGGAAGCGATAAGTCCTGCTCACTGCAGATTTCTGCCTTGTGTACTCGGACACAGTGTCCAGCAGCAAGTCCCTGCCTACATCCAGTGCTCTCCGCCGGGTCCTGAATCTGAATCGCTCTCTTTGTCTGCCTCTGCAAGATCCAAATCTTCAAGGCCAGCACCGTGCCCCCGCGCTCTGTCACCATGGGAACGGGGGCTGCGGCCGCCAGCAGTCCGCTGTTTGCTTTGGCAGGGAATCAAAGAGGGAGTGGAGGTGGAGCAGGAGGAGGAGGGGGGAAGGTAGGGGGAGAGGTGCAGTTGGCCTGACGTGGGACTGTGGAGGCGATACAGAGCATCTTGAGATACGCTACGCTGCAACTTGCGGTTTTGTCCCCAGACAACAGGAAACGAGTGAACATGGTCCTCCCTGGGGGGAGGGATCAGGTTTTCCTGGACACCTCCACCTTGTCATCAGCGAACTCCTGGTGATCCTGACAAGCCCATGTGTGTCATAACCCTGCCATCCCCACCCCTCCACTCAGTGTGTTTACCTTGGCACACATGCTTGAGGGCTCTTGAAACAGATAGGGCATGCTCCTCTGAATGTGACAATATCAACCAACGCTCAAAAATCAATACGTCTGCTGTTCACAGCCCACAAACCAGCCCGATCGAGTTACATACGTGTGGCATGATTCCGTCTGCAGTCACAGGTACTCTTTTGTTATCTTAGAGAAGACTAATCGCTTTCTGCGCAACTGAAAGCAAACAGACTATTATGCACCAGCAAAACCACACTGTTACTCTTTGACTCCCTGCGGAAAAACCAGGAGAAACTCTTACAGAGAACAGATCGGTTTGTGTGAATTCATCAGGTGTTTAATTTGAATTCGTATTTATCGTCAGCTCCGTTGTACAAATAAAGTCATCTCGCATCGTAATTCTGCGGGTGCAAATTCATATGCAGCAGACAGGGCCATTTGTCAATGTCAGAGTTGGGCTCACCACCACGACTCACTTAGGACCCCCGCGTGAATAAAAAGCCTTGTTTTGACAGCCCTTCTAGAGGCATGCACAGCTGAGGCTCCGACAGGCGCTGTAGGGGGTCTGCTGGAGAACATGGATGAAGTCTCCAGGTCCTCTCATGTTCAGGTGTAAAAGCCCAACAGTACAGCCCAGCTTAACCCAGCCTATTCCAGGCCAGGGAAGTCCTGGACCTACAGCGCCTCACTGTCTACAGACCTCCCCCAGGCCACCACTTAATACAGCCTGAGGCTCAAATAAAGGTAGGAGAGAGACTCAACTATGCACCAAGTTTAGCACCAACTAGTGTTAACAAGTGGTATTACAATGCTGAATATCTGATGGAAAGAATTGTTACACTGTTCACAATGTCCATTTAGAATTGTAAAGGGTCCTGTATGAGGAAGGTCTCACAATCCTTTAGGCAATCGGTTTGTTTTCATCGTTTATTTAATAAGTGTACAGTTCTGAAATATTGTATGTCTGTTGACCTCTAACAATCACCAAAGGAAAATGCAATGCTAATCTCTCAAATTATAGAATAAAAACCCTACAGCTGCATATAAATTCACATTGATACAAGAGGAGGCTGGTGGATGTTGAAATCGGAGGATGGGCTCATTGTATTGCATGGAAGGGAATGAGGAATAGTATGAAACACACCTCATTCCATTCCATGCATAAAAATGAGCCCGTCCTCCGATTTCTACAGTTCCTGCACCAGCCTCACATGATTGATACTCTGTAGACCGTCCTCATAATCTTCCATGTCACACTAAGAGCATTCTATCTTTCCTAGTCTCAGGTCAGTCTAAATGGTGTCTCTTCTGGTGATGTCTGGGTCCTTTCTAATTCATAACATCCTCCCTATGGCCTCTCATGTGTTTCTGCCACATTGCTAGAATGTTGCGGGGATGTTTAGCAAGGGTTGAGGTTGGGTCCTGTAAGTTTAAGCCTACCAGATGATCAACAGATGATTCCCCCTGCCGTTCACCCCTGCTTCCTGTCGAGCTGCACAGCGGATATCAAAACCACACATGCTCCTCCTCTGCAAGTCACCGTCTGGGAATCGCCCCCAGAGGCCGCTCCCTCCCCCCCTCCGCAACTTCCTTCACTTCCTGCTAGCCTGTGAGGTCAAAGGTGATGGCCTGCTGGGGTGGCGTGTCCTGCAAGCGCTCTACAAGAAACACGCAGACCGCTAAATGAAAGAGGGACGGATAGGACGTGTGCTTGCTGCGTTTAAGGGAAATGCAATGTGGGTGACAGGGTATGGAGTCAGGCCTTTGTTTACCAAAACAAGTCAACAAGCTTCGGCCATCATGGCTGACCCTGAGAGGAAGTGAGTGACCAGACATGAGTGGGAGAGAGCAACCAGATGTGAGAGGAGATATAACTGCAGGGAGAACAGGCTCACTGGGATTCTGGGGTTCATGAAGGGGAGCTTAGGGAGGCAAACAGCACTATAGGCCAACATGGTTGATTGTTGGCCTACATGTCTACTCTACAGGCTAATATTAATTACGATGTGGACTGGTTTAATTGGACTTGAAATAATAACTACCTGAAGAAAGCTATTCACTTTTCAAGAGGGAGAATGAGGGGTTTGACAGCAGAAATAGACTACAATCAATCTGAAATGTAAACCACTGAATAATTTGAAGCGAGAGAGTTTGACTGGATCTTTGAGCGTTTTCCTGGGGCCTCATTAGCGTCAGGACTGATTTCCCATAAGTTATTGAGTGGTGGTCTCCATGAGGGACCCCTGTACCATGGAAGCGGATCTGTCGACTGGACTGACGATGACGGGAGCATTTTGACACGTGTGTACTTTTACAGTGAGAGGGCATGCATTATGCATGCGGCTCTAACAAAATATCCAGGCCAATTCCACTGGTGTGTTATCTGGTGTGTGACTAGCGCTCTCTTCCTGAGTGGGATGGTGTATCGAATTCCTGGAGGCCCTGCTTCCTCCAGCATCCACACACACACACACACACACACACACACACACACACACACACACACGCACACACACACAAACACAGTCCCCAGCTGATTGAGCACTCCAGATGTTGTGTTGCAACACCAGCTCCTCCTTTACAGAAACAACTTGATTGCTCAGAGAAATCAACTTATGTTCACATGTGCAGGACATATGTGGGTCCTCTTGAAAAATTAAGCTGGGAAAGCTATGTGCTGGTGTTTAAAAACTAAAGGCTTACTGTAAGCACACAAAAGTAAGATTAAGTTGAGGAAGAGCAGAAAAAACAATGGGTGGGGGAGTGCGAGTTTGAAAATAAGAGGAAAATCAAACTCACAATGTGACTTATCCATCTCTCCTGTAGCTGTTGGTATTGAACACCAGTGGCTGTGTGTGTGTGGCTTTGACACAGATGCATTCAGTGCCCAGGAGGCAGGTCAAGGGGGAGATGGGGGAGATAGGATCCAGAGCCTCCTACTCCTCCTGACGACCGACGGGCTGTGTCTCGCCTCTCCCCTGGGCCTGGAGGAGGATGCGTGGGACTACAAGACATCTGTAGTGATAGAGTATGCCTGCACTGACAGGCCATGAGGGTGCCCCACACACACAAACACATACACACACATGCACACATGCAGGGACACTGACACACACACACACACACACGCACGCACGCACGCACGCACGCACGCACGCACGCACGCACGCACGCACGCACGCACGCACGCACGCACGCACGCACACACACACACACACACACACACACACACACACACACACACACACACACACACACAGACACACACACACACACATGCACACACACACACAGCCCAAAGTATCAGACCACCGCTAGATATACAGGAGGTGGCTTAGAACAAAATAGTAAAACGCTCTATGGAAAAGGACCTCCATGATTATGTTCAGCCCTTGATTTTGAGGATGTATCTAAATATACATAATGTTTGTACAACAAAACCTTGACTCAAAGGCCCCAATTCCCTGTGCTATAAAAGAGAGAACAAACACCACACCTCTTTACCCCCCACCTTTACATATCATACCAACCCACATTTAGTGCCAGCAATCACTCTGATCGGCATCGATAAATGGATAGAGCCTTTGCTCCTCAAACAGAAAGAACGCTGTAGGACTGTCATGTATCAGCTAGTGTGTGTTAAGTAAAGCTGACAGACTGATGATTAGACATTAGGGTAATAGACAAATATTGGCCTTTAGTGTATATTATTTTGGGCTGATGATATGATCCAACTGGTCATATGGATTTATTTTGCATAGGCTACATAGCAAATAATATCAAATTCCAAATTTAATCTGATGAGGTTCCCTTGGCACCATATACTGTAAGATATGTCTCTCCAGACAGTTCATTTCAACTTGACTTTGCAACTTAATCTAGGAGATGCCCTTTTCCTTAAATGGCAACACAACTGTGTTTCTGTATTGGTTGTGTAGGTTAAACCCTCTAGAGCAGTGCGGCTGGCTGCAGCAGGACCCAGTGCGAGTAGCTGAAGGCCTGTCATCGCGGGCTCCTATAAAGCGTGGGTTAACCACACAGCCAGGCTGATTACCAGGGATTGCAGGATTTTCCTCAGCTTTTGCTGAAAGGGAATCGCACCCAGGGTGCCTTTTAGGGCCCATTTGACTGGCTGTGACCCTCCGTGTGCATTATATGGCCGGCCTGTGGTTTCAGCAGCCCACGGGCCTCCCCCTTAAATACGCACTCTGGCTGCAAGCTGCCGTCTTATATCTGTGTGTTTATATCTGTCAAAAAAAGCCCAGACTCAGCTCTGCTCTTTGGGCTCCTCAGCTAGTGTAAAAATGTGGATACTTCATTGAAGCTTGGAACTACCCTTCAGCTAGCTCCCCCATATGGGGTCCCAGGGAGCAGAGGCTCACATCCCCAGTGGTTCTTGAAAAATCACTTCTTAAAAATTGCTGCGAGTGTGGCCCAAGGTTTAAATTAGCTTTTTGATGAATGAAGTTTCCAGAACTTGAGAAGTATGTATCAGTGACCAATCCTTCAACATGTGTCATAGCAAGTGTTAATGGCACAGCATATGCTGCATTGATTTTTACAAATGTGTCCAGTCTGCAGAATTTTTTATGGTTTGTGTTTTTCCTCAGCCAACAGCCAGATTCGGGGAACATGGGCATTTTGTTTGACAATTCAGATCACCTTATACTACATTATAGCTTAGACTAGGCTCTGCATGGCTAGACAAAATGACGTTCCATGTATCTTGAATGACAACCACATATATTTTTAAGACTGAAAATCAGTAATGTTTTGATCTACTAAAGAGGAAGCGTAAGGGGCCAATCCTATGCTAACTGTATTAGCCTGTCCCTCTCCCAGTGTTCTGCAACACAGTGAGCCTAGCGTAGCCTAGCCTAGCATGCTATGAGTGTGTGAAGCCTGGTCCCAGAGCTGCATCCCCTCTCATTTACAGTAGGACTGTGTGATAATGTGCAGAATGCGGGGCCAGGCGTACAGCTGCTTATTTACCATGGAGCAGACGCAGCAACCAGCAGCAGCAGCCAGCAGGGGCCAACACAGTGTCTGACACTAACGTAAACACAGGAGACTTCGTTACCCAGAGGGCCGTGCTGGTGCCAAACACTGCCCACTACCACCTCTACTACTACCACCATTCAGACTCTTACTCCTCACAGCCAGTTTGTTTTAGAAACGAGCATTGTGGGGAGCTGGAACACGAGACGGTTTATGTTATGATTTTATAGCCGGGTACTAATTAAGCATAACAGGAACTGTGCAGTATTTGGGCTGATGAAACATTGAGGACGATGGACAGAAAAGAGGCCCTAGTTATTCAGAGCAGGACATTTTTGGGGGGCTTTTCATAGTCTGTCTGTTTATTCTTTACCTGTCAGAAATATACTTACTTAAAACACACATGTACTGTGGAATCGTGCTAATGAACCATGTCGCGTGTATATACTTCTCAATAATTTTATGACTCGGTTCGAATGTATTTTTAGTAACCTCACAGTGCCTCCCATGTAGTCGGTCCCATCTGTTGGTGGAGTTTGAATGGTCAGTCTCCTTGGCATTGTAAAGATAACACTGGCATAAAGGAAGCCATTCACATTTTCAGGGAGAGACAGACAGAGATACTCTAACTAAAGGCGAGACACATGATAAATCTCTGCATGCCAAAAGACTCCAGTGAGACTGAATGGAGACTATGGATCCTATGCAGTCAATGGGACCCCTCACCCACACACGCTTTCAGTCCCTCAGAGGAGGAGGACAGAGGATACACTAGGCTTCCTTTTATCTGCTCTGCGCTGTTGTTCTGACTGTCACTTTGTCACTGAGGCTGCCTGTACTGAGGGGAGTGGGTGGACAGTTAGAGAGGCCTGCAGCCTGTCTGCATCTAGAGAACACTGTGCTGCCAGAGGCAAATAGCCACAGTCCAGACAACGACCCTGCACAAGCTCAGACAGCATTTCAACACCACCGAGCCTGTCTCTGGTACAAGGGCTTTGACCGGGAGCTTCCGCCCACTCCACCCTCTATCACTTCCGGAGAGAGATGTCTCAGCTGGATAGAGATGAAACGAGGGAGAAGGAGCAGCTTTGATTGACTGTCAGTACTCTTGTTGTGTTTACTTCAAAGGCAGAGTCAAGCAGATATAGAAGGAGCTCCCTGGCTCGCCCCAATATTCTATTTTCATCTAAAAACCCATCACCATGTGCCTCTTAAAACAATTTGACGACTATGTTTTCACTAGGTTTTCTCAAGAGCTGGTTTTTAAGAATGTCTTCTTAAAGGCTTTCCTTGCAAACATCTGAGAGTTGAGCGGGGAATCTGGCGGGCCATGGTGATGTTGAGTCAGAGCCCAGCTGAGAAACAATAGCTGATGCAGTGTTTAGTCTGGAGCCCAGAGTCTCAGGATGTTGCAGTATGAAAACTAAGCCCAGTCGTGAAAACAACGGGTTACGGCCATTCTTGGTATCCCATTGGCTCCCTTCTTCCATTGAACTCCAAAGGAACAGAAGAGAGTGGGTGGTGAAAACAAACATCAATCTATAATTCTTTTCTTTCTCTCTCAAGTCAACTTGGCAATCATTCGTTATACCACTGAAGAATCTGCTGATTTAACATGCATTTTGTTTTTGTTGCTATAAATCTTTCAGACCACAATAGTGACACTTTGGCCTTCACACGATAGACCCAGGAAAAGTGGTCCTGTCAAAATAAATGTGAAGTTTGGACCGCCCTCTACAAGCCACTACTGGGTGTATAGGAGAATCCCACTTGTCAGTCACGTCATTGGGTTTAAGCGCTTGTATTATTACTCCCTACCCCGGTGGCCTGGTCATGCTTTAACAATGGCTGAGGGCTGGAGGGCTCCAAGACACACAAACCCATGTGGAGGAATGTGTCTCCTGTTGTAGAACGTTTCCTACAGTGAGGTCGCAGGCTGAGAGGTGTCATGTTATTTAATTACACTGAGGTATAGCTCCTGTCTAGCTGCACCTGATCCCCCCCCCCCCACACACACACACACTCCCACACACACACACACACACACACACACACACACACACACACACACACCCTCCTTCTCCTATGGTTACCTTTTCAGAGAAAATATGAATATGAGCTTTTGTTTGCTTTGCTCTAATTAGGCTTTAATTAATATTGTCGGCTCAAGACCAGTCCTCAAATCAGGCGGGAAAATTAAAGTGACGTGTGTGTGGAACAGAACAGAGGATTGGAGGCTCCATTACAACACAAACTGAAGTGAGAGACAGCAGGGAGGAGAAAGAGAAATCCTTTCATTAAGAAAACAAAACAAAATAAAGTTGGAATAGGATCCCTGACGCCTCGTGTTGCTAACATGACAAGACAATGTTTTGTTTTCTTAGACCCTGGGTCTCAGCCTGGCATCATCATTTGGGTAGAATAAGATGTCAATGCTTCCTGGCATAGTACCTAGGATAGAAAGAGAAGGGAGTTTTTACCTCACAGCCTTGTCAGGGCACAGTATGTTAGGGGTCCTATGCTAAAAGCAGGTGGCATTTGATTGATCATCACAGCCTCCTACACTATGCTCTAAAAATATAGAAACATTCTGTGAGAATGGGATTTTTTAATGTACATTGTATGTATCAAAAAATCTTTTAAAAAAGTGGGGTTTTCAAGCCAGGGGGGTAGGAAACACACACATTCTAAATAAACTGGTTTGCAGTGGTGGGAAAGAAAGACAGGGCAAACTCCTATAAATGTCAAGTGTGTAAATATCCCGCTCATGGTTCTGGTATAGATGGCGTCTCGCTGCCACCTCACATTCTCATTTCCAGACACACAAAACCAGAAGTGGTCTCCTGGGCTGAGTGAACACCACATGAAGGCTGTCTTTGTCCACTATGACTCTGGTAGCAGTAGCACTGTAGCCCTGCCTGCCTGCCTGCACACACAGGAGCATGTCACCTTCGAGGTGTCAGCCCCAAACGTGCCCCCTGATGCTGATGTCACCCCTGTTTTTTTTTCCACTCTGGTCACTTATTCTGGGCGGTTTGTGTCTGTGTGTGAGTGTGTAGTAGAGGATGGTGTGGGGTGTGGTGGGGGTGGGTTGACAGTGACACACCTTTCCCTGCCTTTGCTCTTAGCTCACCACAAATGGTCAAGGTGCTATTGTGTTTATGGAGTTGAGCGTGACTGTTTGTGTCACCAGCCTGACTGACACTGTTCCCTGGGCTATAAACAGACACATCAAAATCAAAGCCTCCTGTACTTATTCACTTACCTGGTCCTCAGAGTGTACAGTGTAGCGACACACACACACACACACACACACACACACACACACACACACACACAAATACACACACTCTCACACACACACACACACACACACACACACACACACACACACACACACACACACACACACACACACACACACAGTCCTTGGCGGAATCAGTCTTTCCTACAGTGTGTTTTCTCTCTATGTTTTTCTGGCTCTGCAGCCAGTATCACAGTTCTATAAAGCTGTCAGTATCGTTGTAGGCCTCTGGAAGTCTGTGGGTGTAAATCCCTCTTAAAGGGAACAGATCTGGATTTGTGTTTGCAAGTGGAGCTGTTTATCAGCTCAGGTGAACTGCCACCTCGCTGGGTCACACTCTCAGTCCTGGAGGCCTTTTAGCACCTTGTTCCTCAATATTATTATGTCTGCATGCTACCTAATTATTGCAGGAAACTCACAAGCTGCCCTGGTCTTTTAGTTCATTCCATATCCATTAATGATAGTTAACATTTATTGTCTCTAACAAACAGTCAAACATGTGTTTGCTAATTGTGATTCTACTTACAATGTGTTTATCCAGACTTTGGTGTGTGTTTTTCTTCCGCATGCATGCAATGAAACAGGTTTACCCACATGGAAATGACCTCAGTGAGTGCAGCAAGAGGTCAGAGAGGAGAGAACCTTGTAGGGACATTAATATATATAGAATTATATCTGTGCAGAAAAAAACTAAAACTTTGATAGTATTTGATGCTGCTACAAAGTGCTCTATAACATAATATGTTTGCATGACCTACAACCAGTGTCCAATGATGGTCAAAAGGATATGCACCAAACAAACTACATTCCCTCTATTGTATAATACAATACACCACTTGACTGTCTGTCACGTCTGCCCTGAGCCAACCTTGACTGTCTACTGTAGCTTGGTGAAAGGGACTTCAGAAAAAAGGGATATGTGCCTCTCCTCCATGTCTCACTGTCTCTTTGGTGTGAACAGACACATGAGCTTGTGGGAACCACTTTTTCCCGAAGTCACGTGATGTATGTTCTCTAGACTAACTTTCCAGTACTGAGGACCACTGGCCATGCCAAGCCAAACGGCCAGCTTGCATACAGTCTACATGCAGCTGGTTTAGCTCCAAACACATTCTGGGACAGGGGCCATGAGAGGCTGGCGGACTGTACTGTGTGTGTATGTGTGTGTTTGTGTGTGCATGCATGCATGTACTATGTATGTGTGTATGCGCGCGTATGTGAACAGTATGTGTGTGTGAGAGACGTGTGTTGTGTGTTATGTATCACGCCAACTCCTCATACCCACGCCCGCCTGTCTCACTAGCCGCAATGCTACGCATGTCCGGGTAAGGCCAAGCCAAACAGCAGCACACCCTCTCTCATTTTCACACAGCCTCTGGGCTGGACCAGCAGGCGGCAGACAGGCACCCTCCTCTGAGGGAAACCACACGGCGGAGCCTGCAGAGACCACAGTGTACTGGACCCTGAGGTACAAGTGAATCTCTGCTTGTCACGACACTGGCACTGTCACCTTCTCACATGGTCATAATGACAAGTCAGCGTCATACTGGGTTGATACTGTAATGTTGCATTACTGAACAATGTCTTCTACTGTAGATCCAAATGAGATTCTCTCTGGCCATTTAACTGGACTCATTTAACTGGACTCGAACTCTAAATACATGAATGTGGATATTGGTCATAGTATGTCCACTGATGAACTGAGACCAGTACTGCCTTTGATGTCAAGAGCCTTTTTTTTTCCACATCGAAAAACGCAGGGCAAAATATCACAGGACCTCTGCTCCCTCTTAAAAACACAAAAAACACCTGACCTTCCCACGTCATTTACCAGGAGCCCCAAATTGAAACAATTTATGGGCGAAGGTGAGAGGCTCTGGCAGAGGTCCTGCCCCATGACCCACCCTCAGGGGTCCTGCTCTCCCCTGTGTGTTGACAGTGTTACTGTGCATGTGGGCCACTGAAAAATTGGGTGTGCTCCGCTCTGAATTGTTCTGACCCCTGCAAACGGTGGCCTGGCTACCAACAAGCTTTTCCGCTCAGAATATCTCACCCTTAAATGATTCTCCTAGGTATTGGGCCTCTCGACGCGTGCTTCCAGTGAGCTACAGAAGCCCAGGACTAGGTTCATTAACTCTCCATTGAATGCACCCCCATTGGAAACACAGGGCAATGGCAGGGATAATGTGACTCTATGAAATACGTTTGGGAGTCCCTGAGGGCTAATTAGGACACAGACAAGTTGGTTTGTGACTATTTTAAAGCAGCCTATTTAAATCCACATTGTTCCTGTTGTTCTCATGAGACGCTCTGTTTGACCAATGATTGATTTGAACCCTTATGGTATTATAATGAGGTGAGGCATTTATTTTGCATTTGAGTTTATACACCCCAGAGACAGGCATAAGAAACATACATACTATGTCTCTATTTGTGCACACTCTATCAGCATTGTTATAGAAGAAGTGTTGACGTCCAGTCAAAAGACATGAGGAGGAAGCTGTGTAGCACACTTAAAGGGACACTTCACCAATGTTTTTTTTTTTTACATTACATTCATTATCTCCAGCATGTGTGAAAGCAACGATTTGTTCTGTAGTCAAAGATATGAGGAAAAAGTCCTAAGGAAGTTACCCCCTGTGTCATTGGAGTTAAAACAAATAATTCATTCAGTTATTTTCAGAAACTACAATGGGGTTTCCAGCCAGTGGGAGTGTGTTTGTGGCTGTCGTTTTGAAAATCAATGAATTCAATACTTTTTCCTTAGGACTTTTTGTCTTTTTTTTTAGTCTTTTTTTTTTTTACTACAGACCATTTTCACATATATGGACACTGCTGGAGATGGTAAATGTGATTACAAATGGAACATACCACCAAATATTCCCAGCTTACCACTCTGGGGCCCTAGTCAGACTATACACTAGTGTAGGAGATGTCCAGTTCTATTCTGGACTCAGCCCCCTTCTGCTTAATGTTGTGTCAGGGCTCGACCATGCTGCTGTGGAAACTGGCCTGTGTATGATTGATGAGGGCCTCAGTGTGCCGGGCCCTCCCAGGTGAGCGGGACCTCAGAAGTATAGCTCTTCAAGGCGCTGTGTGATAACATTGGAGCTGTCCTCCCTGCCACCATCCTGCTACGAGCCTCATTCATCATGAGCATGGGCCACATCACACTTCACAGCGGGGACCCAAATGACTCGCTCCTTCACCCTCTCTCTCTCCCTCCCCTCATAGTTGGTGTTACCAGGAAACAGAGGAGGGTTAATTTCAACCTCGAAATGAGTCAGTCTCCCTCAATGGAACATTTATTTGAATTCAGAGATTAGTATTTTGGAAGGCAAATATGATATGTTGAGTGTTTACCGCATGACATACAGTAAGTGACAGTGTATAAGTGTCAAGCAAGAGCTGTTTAGAGGTAATTGAACATAAACACACATAGCTATGAGAGCTTGCATTAATATGAAATGCACATGGACTCACAGTCACTTTTCTTCACAACCTTCATGACCTTTATTGATGCTAAAGGGAAGCTGCAGGAGGAAGCGAGCAATCAGGAGATAACGCTCCTAACTGACCACGGATGATGACCACATAGAGAGTGGCCAGACTCCTGGACTCCTTTAGCTTACGGGTCCCATCGACTTCCTATGCCAGCTGAGCCGAGAGGTGGGCTCTGCCACACGCTCACATCAGCAGCGTCTCAAACCATCATTCCTCTTTTTTTTGTCAGAAATGTAGCTTGGTTTCCAGGTCCTGATGGATTTGCTGGCAGGTTGGCTAGAAACCCTCACTGAGCACCTCTGTTCCTCCATTGCTCATGGAGAGGCAGGAATTTACTGGGACCACCCGATTGTTTTTGATACGTCCCCACTAGTTTACCCAAGGTATTCCCATGCAGCAATTATTGTGTGAATGGACTTCTTATAGGCCTGCCGCCACTCCAGGTAAAACACACATACAAAAAACACAGCATACACAGTTCCCCTTTGCTACAAATATGCACCTCTCGGTTGAGGTATAATCACATTATGTAAAATTGCTCTTCATATCCATATCCAGTGTGCCATATTTAAATGGCCAACAAATGACAGCCTTGATTGAGCAAAGAGATGTCCACGGTGCCCATGCATTTGTTGTATGACTTAAATTATTGAAGGGTTCAGTTTGGAGACTAAACAGATTCAATGTTGAACAGCAGACTCCAAATAGTCCATGATTTTACTTACTCATAATGTATTCCTAATAAACAATGAGATGACTATTGGTAGATGAAGTATGTGTTGTTTTTGATGATGGATTCTGTGGTGTGGAGTGGAAAAAATGACCATGGTCCTTCACTGTAGGTGCGTGCACATGGAAAGGTGTGTGGTAGGCCTAAAATATTAATGTATGCATGGCATCCCCCTACCTGTAAGATTTATAACCAAGTATGTTGGATACACCACATTGGTAAGCCTTTTTAAAAAAACATATAATTGGGGTAAAACAAGTCTTAATTTCAACATCTGACAGACTCTTACTTACCAGTTACCACCAATAAACAAACAAGCCCCTTTTTTTTTTACTATCGGAAAGGTCTAGAGAATGAACCAAAATATTTCCTGTGGTGGCAGCCCAACCCAGGTTTGGCAAGCCAGTTGTGTCCAACCGCCATCCAGCAAGTACATTTTGCCAACAAGAAATGTGCCTAAATGTGTAATACATTTATTAACAGAACATGCATTCATTAAATCTGTTCAAATGAGTGGGTGGCTGCCTGGATCTAACGGCATGGTCAGTCACCAGTGGTCAGAATAGGCACCATGACATGACCTCATATACCCCCTTTGACTACTGGTCTGTCTTCCAGCTAAGCCAGTGTACTGTACATGGATCCAGGCACATGTCCAAGGTCCTTCAGACAGATTTGATGGAGAAAAGGGATATGTGCCCCAATGATCAGCTGCATTGAACAGCATTGATGTAGATTATCTTTGATTGACTTTACTTGATTATTATTATTATTATTATTATTATTATTAATAATAATAATAATAATAAATATTTTTTTATTAGTATAATATCGTTTTTATTATGATTATTATGATGATGATTATTATTATTATTAGTAGTAGTAGTAAAGAATGTAGTTGCCATTACTATTAGTGCCAGGGGCTGGTGTCTTGGTCCTCAAGTAGGGCATGGTCATTTTTCATTATTTTTTTTTATTTTTTTTTACAGATTATGCAAGTGCAGACTGTAAACTTTCAAATGATGTCATACATTGACATCTGAAAATAGTTGAATAAGATATGCTTATTTGAATGTTGGTACACCTCAAACCAAATAGCGGAGAAAACAGATGTGTTTACTACCATCGTACTGGCTAGCTAGCAGCTAACAACAAAGAACATTGCTATGTAACATCTAACTGTATGTTTAGCACATCACAACATGCTAATAGAACATGAACATGCTAAAAACACATAACTACACAATCCTTGCTTTTGAACAGTGCTAAAACGTACACATTTATCACTAACACTCAGCGAGTACAAAGTGAGACTGTAGACGATACTGTGAATCCAAAACAAGGTGAGTTTGCTGCCAAATTCTATTTGGTGACCCTAAAACTGTTGTTTGTTATATTGAGTGGGCTCTTCAACAAACTTTCGTAATATGACAAAAAACATTAACCCACCTCCCCCGTTTTTTGTCATTTATGCGACTTCACGGTTCGCGACTTGTTACCTTTAACCAGCCCCTGTCACATATTGATGCCCTGTGCAAACCAATTTAATGTGCAAACTAAGGAGGAGCCAATATCTTACTGGGGAGGGGGCCTTAAATGAGTCACAATGTTTTAGAGAAACACCTGAATTGAGTTCCAGTAAAAGCAGAGATGGGCAGGGTTTCCCGTCTTGGAGAAAAATACACAGAAATGGCCGTCCGTTTTCATTCTATGAAAAGAAGTGTTAAGAATAACCTCCCTTCACCTTGTTTGTTTTTATTCTGTAATCCAATGAAATTCAAGTTGGTAGGGCAAACAAAAAAAACTCAAAAATGGAAAATGAGAAGTAAACACAAACAAATGGGGAGACCAATAAAGATGGTGTCCTGAGTCATTTTGTCTACACTTTGACATTGACCTGTTTTCTTTTCCTTCACCTCTCTTACTTTCTCTAGACCATATGAGGACACTCATCAGCTGATGGATAAATAGAAACAAGTCACCCCATATTGTATGACTCATCAAAAAGGTTTGACTTCTAATTGAATGTTGACCATTTTGATGCAATTATTGCAAATAATTGTGAAAAATCAAGTATTGATGATTCACCTGACCACCGTTTGGGGTGGAATATTGTGACAAATCTCCAAAAGCTGCACTGTATGTTAGGGGTAAAAACAGACTCGCTCTAATCCTTGGGGAAGAATAACATTCTAGCCCAATGGGCATTTACATGCGAGCATAGCCTTTTAAAAATGATTTCACTTGCGTCACATGACTTTAACTTCTGACTTTAGGAAACACATGTATTGAATTTCTCTAAATAGGGACAGCAAATGAAAGCTTTTGCCAACAATGTCAACCAAGTACAAATGTTTATTTTAAAAGTTATGTTTGAATATTGATTTTATTTCCATATTCCCAGACTTGGCTCAGCAGGCCAGTACGTCTCTCAGGCGCTTGTTTAAAACCAGGGCAGAATTCATATAGGACTCCATATTGGGATGATGTGCAAGGCAAGCAATGATAAGGGAATCTGTGTCAGGGTGTCCAAGCAAAACAAGCTAAGCCCTGGCATACTTTATTTTTAAACATGGTCATGGAATATCATGCCTGCACATTGGAAAAATACAACTGTTAATATCAAAATCCTAGGTGTCACTTTTCCTTTCCTTTTTGCAGTTTTTGGAAACTTAAGTTTACCTTTCATTATGTTTATACAGGATTGTGTTTCATGTGCAATAAAACACCTTTCGACCTATTCCAATAAAATATGAAATTCTTGAATGTCTATTACCATGTCTGCTGGCTCGGCTGAAATTCTGTCTGAAAGGCAGACTGTACACCCTAACTCTGGGCTTCTGGGGCAAACCACCCCAGCCGGTCAGAGTGTGGGCTGGAACAACCCACCAAGAATGAACACAATGTTAATGTCATCAACTAAAGTGTTTTACAAATCACATTGGTTTGTTAAACTGGGCTATATTGAGAATATTTTAGCAAATAATGAAGTAAAATGATTTTGTTTTATTTAGTTTAATATATGGGATCTAACTTAAGAAGTTTAGCCTACTGCATGGACTTAAGATAAGATAAGAAAAATAAAAATGAAACCAAACCATTTCTGATTACCATCTCACAACAATGTGTTATAATCAATACCACTACTCAAAAGAGACCTATCAGGTTCATGGTGTACATTTGCCCATTACATCGCTAACTGTGGAACAATTATACATGCCCTTGTCAGTGTGATGATAAATCAAACAAATTAAACATCTGTGTAAACGGTGGCAGCCCAAACACTAGGTCCTGAGCAGCCAGGGAAATCAATCAATCAATCAGCCTTGTTAAAGTCACTATGTGTGACTAAGGTGACCTATAAAAGTAGACCTGTGTTGGAGGGTTGTGGAGGGGATCATTTTCTATCCCTCTTTAAGTAAATACTACATCTACAGTGGGTATTATAGCCCATCACAATCCTTGGTTATTTGGCAGTCTGTTGCTAATGGAAGCGTAGACTGGATGGACGTCACAAGCCGAGGCCTGAACAAAGAGGTCCTTTCTGTGGGCCGAGAGGTGCTGAAAGGTTGGGTGAGGGTGGCAGGGTTGTGTGGAGCACCACTATCATGCTGGGCTTCACATGCTGGGGCCCACAGACAAAGGTGAGGCCTTTTATCCCTCTAGCGCAATGAGAGACCTCCAATGTGGGGTGGCAATATCACTACACATAGCTGTTGAACACTGGAGTAAGCAGCAACATCACACTAGCCAGACTGAGACCCACAATACAAAGATATAAGAAGGTCAAAGTTGATCGTGGATACTGTGATATGACTTTGGTTGGGTAAGTGTTACTTTCTGATTAGGATAAGCTAGATGGTTTAGTGTCCTTACAAAGTACCAAAACTATGGTCTTCCCTTGTAGCATCTGATGCAAATGAGTGTGTCTTGGCAGGGCTGTTTCTACTCTATTTGCCAAATACCGTCCTACTCCCAATTATGAGGCCTGGCAATAGTTCTCCTTGATAATAATTAGCTGAGAACACATACATCTAACATTTCATTAAGCACTTAGTCAATTGCAGGGAGTGGTGTGTGCTGGGGTTGGAGAGAAAGGGGCATTCTGCCCAGCTTGCCCAACTGAATGATGGGCTCTAAAAGTAGACATGGCAAAGCTTCATACCTCAATGGTTTTCAGTGCCACGGCTTTCTTAAGTCGCACAACATAATTCAGACCACATGTGCCTAGAATTGACCCGTTGAATAAGAAGTGGTCGATGTCTGAGACAGTTTGCATCGAGCATAAAACACAATCTTCCAGGACACTTATTTGGAGTTTCTCAGCCGAAGGGTTTGAGGGGAAGGTGGTGTGATTCACTCTGTGGCTGTGTCACTGAGTGAAGTCTCTCTTCCTCTCTCTTCCTCTTCCTCTCTCTCCCTCTCTCTCTCTGCCTGTCTCTCTCTCTCTCTCTCTCTCTCTCTCTCTCTCTCTCTCTGCCTGTCTCTGTCTCACTCTCTGTCTCTCTCTCTCTCTCTCTCTCTCTCTCTCTCTCTCTCTCTCTCTCTCTCTCTCTCTCTCTCTCTGTAGCTTCTAGGCAGCGTCCAGTTGGTTGGTGCTACCCTAGTTGAGATGCAGTGTCAGCTGATGCTGTGTCAGCATTGGTTTATGCCATCCCCATGTAGACATCTGGAGGTGGAACGTAGGCCTGATGAGTCAAAGTAAAAGCATCTGTGCTCAGATGAATTAATCATTGCTTTTGTCATTGATGTTTGACTGTGAATTGCACTGTTAACGTGAGCTATAAATCACCCAGTAGAAAACAGACTCACTCAATGTGATTCATGCATAGGTTTAGCTGTAGGTGTTCAACCACCGGTTTTTCATCACATAGACTATGTTATATTTTACATTTTACATTTACATTACTATACATTTTTACAATGTTATGTCTATGAGTATTTACCTAGTATATTAGCCATCCTCCAGTCAGCCTCGCTGACATGGCAATGTGGCGATGTGGCATGACAGGCTCTATGTGGCAGGTCCGTGGGGCTGTCTGTGCGAACAGGCAAGTGTTCAGCCTGCTAACCAGAGGAAAGCCTGGGGGCCTCACGACAGAACCCATGGAGCCATAGGGGTGATCCCCTGGCCGCCGCACACAGTCCGCCTTTCACCTCCTTCTGTGTACACAAAGGGAACTTATCCAAGACCCCCCCTTCCCCTCCATCCCCTCCCTTCCCCCTCTCCTACTCCCCCTCCCCTCCTCCCCCCTGCCCTTCATTATGACCAGGAGCCAGGTCCCACCACAGCATAATAAAAACCTGCCTCCCTGGACACCCCTGCCAAGAAATCACAGCAGGCCAGGGAGTAGCAGGCCCACTTCCAACCTGTAGCTGCAGCTAAGGTTGGAATCAGCACACTGGAGAATGGGTGGCCAGCCTCTACAGGCTGGTAGGTGGCAGTGTGGAGTAAGCAGGGAGATGGAATTTGCTTTCAGATCAGGATCTAATTTCACATACAATTTCACGTACATTGTTAGCAACTTTTCCAGCTTAAAGTTACATACGTCAAGGCCTAAATTTCACCACATAACGAAAATGTGTACAATATCTAAATCCTTGTTTTCATTTTAGGTTATTTACCCTCAATGCATAATTTATGATCTTGTCACTATCTGAGATCAAATAAATCCAACCAGACACCTTTCAGTATTTTACATGTGTACAGTACATGTGATAAGAATGTTAAAGTATGTCAGACTTAAGCTGTATTCTTTCACAACCGTTAAGATTGATGCTGAAATGTGTCCAGCAGCCTTGCTCCGTCTCCTTATCAGATAACACAGCAACAGAGCAACATTCTCTCAGATCCATGTATCCTTATGTTAGGTTTACATCCAAACCCTAGCCCCTGGTTTCCTTTATCCTCTCCATAGACACGTGTCTGACTATAGCTAAAGTCAAGGGTTCACCTCCACCATGCCTATGCAGCCACCTGTGCTGGATCTGTCACCAGTGGAGACTACTGTAAAACATTATGTTTCCTCTGGCGGTGCCTTTACTACACAGGGGCATGTGGGAGGCCACACACGGCTCCCAGAGAGCCAGAGATGAGGGTAAATAAACCAGGAGAACCGTACCTGCATGGGACCATGTATGGTGTGGGTACGCACAGTACAGTAGAGTACAGTATAGTACAGTACAGTACAGATTGGTGGGAAAACACACCAGGGTCAGGCATGAACGCCAACTAGGTTGTCTCAAGATGTTCTGTTATGGTCTGGAGTTACAGTCCTATACAGTATAGGGATCTCTCCTATTGTCTGTACATTTATTTTTTTTACAGATTTTTTATAATAATAATAATAATAATAACAATAATAATAATATCTTAGATTTATATATAGCGCCTTTCTCAAACCCAATGACGCTTAACTGTGACCTCACCCTAGGCCAAGTAGGGCCTACTGTAGGTTTGACAGGTAATGAGTTAAAAACATTGATGAGTCTGTTGTACATACTTCCAACTGAACAACAACTGCACAGTATCCCTCCCAGTTATTCCTCCCTGAAGAAGAGCTTATTAGCTCATTTACACTGCTCTCCGATACCCTGAGGGATTTATTTGATTACATACACTCTTGTTTTCATAGATGTGTTATCACAAGGCAAAGCTAACACTGGGGCTACATCGCCCAGGTTCACCTTTATCTATACCAGATACATACGTCATCGGTACTGTCACTCTACAAGCAGGCAGGTGAGGCATATGCAACTTTATGACTGTTTATCTAGTAAGGAGGGAGCAGAGATGCAGATGGAAGGAGAAAGGTTGAAGTAAAGCACAGTGAGATCAGTGCACCTCCGACTCTATCTGTGCTAATTCACAGAGCAGATCTGTTTTTGTTTCTCCAACACCTTAATAATAAGGTCCATGAATTACTGTGGAATGCCCAGAGGAGGGCCTTTATAAGCTCCAGGGACCCGGTCTTTAGCTGCTTGGGTGATGTATTTATGAGTGTAGCAATGCTAATATTACTGATGTTTCCATAATCACTTTCTCTGGGATGAAAGGCCAGCAACTGCAAAGGGAGTGCTAAATTTATCTAACAGATATTGTAATGGAAGAATGTTAAGAATCTGGTTGGACAGAGATCAGCGTTAGGCTCTTAAGAATGACAGTGTTGTAAATTCTCTGACATAAACACACTGACGGAGATGGAATAAAGCCTGGGGAAGGGAAGGGCATGATTAAACCGTAACACTTTAGAATAACTTTTAACATTTATAAGCCCTTTATAAATAATGAAATTATTATTTCAACATGTTTAAACATTATTATGAAATGCTTGTCGAACAAATCAAAGCACATTGCAGCAATGTATGTAATGTAAATACGTTCCTCTATCAATGATTGTGCTTAAGTAGTTTGTAGTTGTATACATGTATAAAGGTTTCTAAGCCATCTGTGGAAAGGAAATTACAACACATTTGTATTGTTTTAATAATTTGACATTGGAAAAACAAACATTTCATTAGCTACTATACAGTAAAAACTCATCATCAAACCCATGAAACTAATTGTCTGCAGCTCTCTAGTGTCATAAGCTTGTCAAACGTTTGATAACATCCACCTATAGCCAGTTAGCTACCAACATAAGGATTTCTAACTGACTAAGGCGAACTGACTGAAAGTAGTTGAAGTAGCAACAAGTAGCAACAATTTTAACAATGTGATGTCTTAGTACAGTTAAATCCTAACTAAATGTTATTGTGAAAGTTCTGTCTGTGAGTGCTGCAGGTGCCGAGGGCTATTCTCTACAGTGCTCCAGAGAAAAGCAAGGCAACATTAGCTGGATCAAGAATGACAAACCTGACATCTTTACAGGTATACACACACACACACACACACACACACACACACACACACACACACACACACACACACACGCGCACACACACACACACACACACACACACACAGTAACATACATCCATAATCTGTAGGATTTGTCTCCAAATCGCCTGTGGTCTCTCTGTTTGTTGTCCTCCGTGGCTGCACACAGACTTTAAATAAACAGGGCTTTGATAAGCCAGGGGCCAGACTGTGACCTTTGACCCCTAGCAGTTCCGATCGGGATCCTGGGGCATGAGGTTCACCAGATGACACTGGCATAGCTCTAAATTACTTGGAGAGGGAGGTTTATAAACATTGTGAGTGGATGAGGGAGTGTTAGTAGGAAATGGACTTGTCCAGAGTGTCCTGACCTGGAGAAGACCAGAGGTTAAGAGGGGACATGGTCACAAGATGTTCCTCAAACACATTTTCCCATCATCAGCTAACCATAGGTAAAAAAAAAACATTGTTGTAATCAATACTCACTGGTGACCTTTATTATTATTATTAGTAGTAGTAGTATTTTAATCGTATTATTATGGTTATTATTAGTAGTGGGAGTATAATTATTAATAGTATTATTCTTATTTTATTTATATATAACTGTTCTGCATGATAACTGAAGCAGCGATAATCAATATGTTATAGTTATCTACGTACAAGATACAAGTATCAATTCAGTCAAACAAGTAAAGTAGTCCAAGTACAAGATGTGGAGGTAATACTAAGGCCAAGGCAGAACTGGATATCTACGAACACTGATACCATCAGTTAGCATTAAGCAGGTGGTCTAGGTTAGACTTAGCATAAACAACAGTTGCTGGTTTTGCTGGTGGGCATGACCCTGTGATGTGCAGTGTTGATGTGTGGTCAAAGCATTGGTTTAAATAGTGGTGGGTTACAATGTGTGCTGAATCCCTCCAAGAAACAAGAGACCTGCTCACAACTCTCTGCCTCTTACCATACATTTACCTTTGTTGATTCTGATTCTTTTATTTGTGTACATTAAAGTATGCAAGCTAAGTACGTTAGTGTCGGACTACTCTTACTTATTCTTCCTCTCTCTCCGAGTGGGTTTACACACTGTGCACATAAAAACAGTTTTCATGCTTGTGCCAAAGCAAATTCGGGAAAATAAAGTTAAAATATTTCCTTCTTGAGAACGAGGGTCCTTGGCTTATTTGTAATGGAAGCGGCTAGCTCCAGCCAGGCAGTGGCGTTTCTGAGGCTTCTTTGTAGGCTGTCGAACGTTCACCAAACCACAAATTATCATTGGAGCAGGGCAGGCCTCATGCCCCGCCACCAGGCCCGCCCTCCCGCCCTCCCGCCCTCCCGCCCTCCCCTAAAGGTTGGGATTTACTGCATCTGTCCAAATAAACATGTCCGAAAGCTGCGGTGGAGAGGGGCCGAGGGTGAGCACGCTTCACGGAGAATCAGATCCCACACCCGTGTGAGTGATGTAGGCTGCCCGGGAACACGGCCGCACACAAGCAATTAGACGGCTTCACCCTTTTCAAATAAAGTATTTCCTGGCTAGAATGAACTTTTATAAATACATGAATTTTACTCGGTATCTCTCCCCCTGGTCTCTCTCCCCCTGGTCTCTCTCTCTCTCTCTCTCTCTCTCTCTCTCTCTCTCTCTCTCTCTCTCTCTCTCTCTCTCTCTGTGTATCTATGTTCTACAAAATATCCCTCACTTTCTCTCTCTCTCCCTGTTGCTCTCCTTACTCCCCCATCCTCACCTTCTCTTTGCTTAACTCAGTATAATATTTTCATGGTAAATGGAGTGAGGTCTAAAGTAAATACTGCTAAAATCTGTCTCTGTATGTTTTCCTTTCTGTCCAGAAGTCACGCATACGTGCATTTATAGTGCACTGTGGAAATATTTCCAAAGGTCCAAATCACCTTTTTAGGGTGTGTTTGCTCCTTTCTATACTCTACCCTGCCCACTCAACTACCGAGGCCTATTTCCGTTTTTGTTGCAGAGTTGGCTAAATGCTGTATAATAATGCATCAAGAAGTAAATACAAATAGTTTTATTCAAATGATCTTGAATTCATAACACCATGTACGGTACTTCACCACAGCAACAATGTTCACCTGATCAGGTACGCTCAAGTATATCTGGTATAAGGTTTAGGGTTAGGGTTAGGAGAATAGTTTTATGTTATAGTAATTATCTACCTCAATTTGCTGTGTTCTAGTCACTGGTCAATGTTTGCTGTCCTTTGTCTAATATATTTTTTATTTTATTCTGTTACTGCAGGTCTTGAGTTGATCAAATGGTGGCAGCAGGAGTCTTTGCGAGAGGAATAATCAGGAGTCTGGAGGATTCTCCTTGCTGGACCGTTTGAGATAAAATACACACTCGCACACACACAACACACACGCTCGCACATGCACATGCACCAAACACACACACACACACACACACACACACACACACACACACACACACACACACACACACACACACACACAAATATCTGTATGAAACCCCAATTTAAAGAATTTACCTTTTAAACTGAACATAACTAACACATATCTTGTCTTTTCAGGAGAATAACCTGTTACAATACAGTATGTTATTCGGTAGTTTACAGTAAGTAGAGCACTCCTCAGGGTGTATGATTATTCTCTACTTCCACTGACCCTTCTCTCAGCTCCTCTGTCAACACAAGCTGCAGTATTGACAAAGCTGTGACTTCCATTAAGGTGCATAAAGAGTCTCAAGTGTCCCATTGATGAGGAATCTCCAGTCTGTGTGTGTGTGTGTGTGTGTGTGTGTGTGTGTGTGTGTGTGTGTGTGTCTACCTGTGTCACACAGGGATGACATCTGTCATTTGACTTTTATTATCCATGCCATGGTTATATTTTACCTTAAAATTGGTTGTTTTTAGTGTAAACTGGAAGCCTTGCAGCTGGTTCATAGAGTGAAGGAACTAAACCGTTTGTCCATATACTTTTATGTTGAGCATAAAATGCAAGTTGTGTTCTTCCTTGTGTTCAACATTCTAATTCACATGGGTCATTTTAAAAATTCTATTAAGAATTTACATTTGAAATGTGCTGTGTCTTAAGAACATTTTGAATAAAACTGACTCAAATAGTAATATTACACTACACTGACAGACTTATAATGATGTCAGAGTTTTAGAATATTCAATAATGGAATTGATATTTCAGATTCTTTTGCATAAAATTCAATTCTAAACTCAAATTATTTAATGACAATAAGTTGATTAATCAAGTTTACAAAACTACTAATGCTCGCCCTCATGCTTTATACCAGGGGTCGGCAATTAATTTTCACAATGGGCCACTTGAGAAACCGGGACTATTGTGGAGGGCCGGACCAGTAGGCTGAACTTAATTCTGCTCAATATTACTTTTAGCGCTTTATAGTAGCTGCTACTGGTAAGAATACATGTTACGATAAGGCTATGAAAATGTGGAGTAGGTCAAATATATAAGAGCAAGAGGACTCATTTAAACACAGGGAAGTAAATGCAGCTATAGTTTTGACCTTTTGCAACATCAGTTTGTGCCTATTATTTATTAACATTACATACATACAACATTACGAGTCACAGTGTAGTATTTCTACCTTCTGAAATGATGGCTAGGACTGGTGATATCAAGCGAAAGGTTCTTTATATACAAATCTGCTGACATACACTTGTGATCACTTTCTTTTTCAATAAAACAAGCTATTAGATATTCACTTTCAATTCAATGTACAATTCACATTTCTCAAAAACAACAAACTGTCAACTTATATGACGTCTTTCTACAAGACATTCTGGAACCTGCAGTTCTTCTTCTTCTTAGCTAATACAACAGAAATGTACTTCTGTCAATCAATCATGTAACATATTTATCAATCTCTTAACTGTGAATCAATCATGTAACATATTAATCAATCTCTTTTAACTGTGAATCAATGTCTGAGGTGGAGATGCGAAGGACAGCTGACAGGTGATCATCAGTGAGAGAGGATCTGTATCTGGATTTGTTGAACTTCATCACTGAGAATGTTTGTTCACATGTGTAGGTAGATCCAAAGAGAACTAGCATCCTCTGAGCATGCCTCCTCATGTGTGGAAAGTTCTCCTCTTTGAGAGAAGAGTAAAAGTCCAGCAGTGATACTGACTTAAAGTGCTCTGCCAGTAGTGTATCAGACTGCAGGTCAATGAGTTCGAGCTGAACGTCGCTGGGTGTATTATCCACACTGCAGGTTAAGGGAGAACAAATCATGTTCATTTCATGCTCAACTGTTTTGAAGTCTTGAAATCGCCTTGAAAACTCACCATGCAGAGCTCCTAACATGGATGAGTACCTGCAGAGGTGATCAGCTGAGGGTGTGACTTGCTTTAGTGTTGGCAAGTGGGTGAGAATGTTGTTCTCAATTTGGCTGGAGAGAAACTTTCTCATGAAAGCCTTCACCAAGCTGTACATTTCATGTACAAAAAGGCCCTTGCATTGAAGTTTGGTATTTAGTTCATTCATTAGTGCAGTAACATCTACAGCAAATCCAATCTGCCATCCAGTCTGCATCTGAGAGCTCTGGGATGTCCTTCCCTTTCTTCTCACAGAACGCTTGGATCTCTGCTCTGAGGTCCCATATTCTTTTAAGCACTTTGCCCAGGCTGAGCCATCTGACAGCTGTGTGGTAGCCTATGTCACGATGTTCAGTCTCATGCTCCTCCAAAAGTGCAACAAACTGTCTGTGATTGACACAAATGTCAGAATAAAAGTCTGAAAAAACCAGTGTAAACTGGAAGCCTTGCAGCTGGTTCATAGAGTGAAGGAAGGAACTAAACCGTTTGTCCATATACTTTTATGTTGAGCATAAAATGCAAGTTGTGTTCTTCCTTGTGTTCAACATTCTAATTCACATGGGTCATTTTAAAAATTATATTAAGAATTTACATTTGAAATGTGCTGTGTCTTAAGAACATTTTGAATAAAACTGACTCAAATAGTAATATTACACTACACTGACAGACTTATAATAGACTTATAAAACAGAGTTTTAGAATATTCAATAATGGAATTGACATTTCGGATTTTTTTGCATAAAATTCAATTCTAAACTCAAATTATTTAATGACAATAAGTTGATTAATCAAGTTAACAAAAATACTAATGCTCGCCCTCATGCTTTATACCAGGGGTCGGCAATACATTTTCACAATGGGCCACATGAGAAACCGGGACTATTGTGGAGGGCCGGACCAGTAGGCTGAACTTAATTCTGAATAAAAGTCAGATTTTTTTTTCTGAATAAAAGTCAGAAAAAAAAAATTCTGAATAAAAGTCTGATTTTTTTTTTCTGAATAAAGGTCTGAATTTTTTTTTTTCTGAATAAAAGTCCGAAAATAAAAGTTTCAGAATAAAAGTCCGGTTTTAAAGTCCAGTTTTTCTGACTTTTATTCTGAAACTTTTTGTTTTCATACTTTTATTCTGAAACTTTGATTGACTTTGTTTGAATAAAATAAAATAAAAATATAATTTTGGGGTAAGGGTACCCCCAAAGTGCACATATACATTGAGAATAGGTCATATCTGATGGTTGTACGTGAAAGAACACCCTATAATTATAATATATATATATATTAATATAATTAATTAATATAAATTACTTTTATTTCTTTTAAATTATTATTCTTACAAATGTATAGACATACATTGGTAGAAAATAGAATGTTCAGAAGCAAAGATACACACTTCTTTCTGTGACGATATGGCACAAAGACCCCACATTTTCGACCCCTGAATTTACCTTGATCCAATAAGTATTAAGACTAAAGGGCTCTGCACACAGCGTGCGATTTCTGTTGCGCGTCAACGTTCCATAATTTCCATTGTTGTTATGAATGGAATCGAATTTTCGCCGTGCGGGGCCGTGTGCATTGCGATGCGATGTTCTCATAGACTTCCATTCAAACTTCAAAATGGAACGTTGACGCGCAACAGAAATCGCACGCTGTGTGCAGAGCCCTTAAGACTTTTAATATGTTATTTGGATGTCCCTAGGGATCACAAAAAAACGTGAATGATTACTATTGCAATTTCCCCTGGGTTAAACCACAGATTGACTGGACTACAAAGTGTGTTCAAACCCAGGCAGCGAGACCAGCAGGAAAACACAACTAGATCTTCTATAATTTTAACTGGATAGTACTTTGTTTCCAATCATAGATAGCTAGATTACTTACTTAGCTAGCTTACCTTTACTTATCAAATGTACATTTTGTGATATAAACGCAGTGCACACACACGACAATGCATGTCTAGCATAGACACAACGCAGTGCACACACACGACAATGCATGTCTAGCATAGACACACACATAGCACATCGCCATATTTTTTTTTTGTTATGCTTGTTGTAAATAAAAGTTATATGATGCATTGAAATGACATTAAACTAAGATAATAAGATGGTTATCATGATTTTTTATTGTTATCAAATCATTATTAATAAGTTATTACAGAAACAGTAAGTGACATTTTCCGAGATCGAAATCTGTTGTGGTATTTAAAAATGGCGGTTAAGGGTGAACTCTGAACATGGGATGACGATGTTGTGACGATATCCATTGACCAATCAACGGTCAGCAGCGTCACACGTCACACTCAGCCTGGCAAAAAGTACCTCTCACTACCCCTCTGAAACGAGAACTAAAACGGCCCGGCTCGGCCCGGCTCGGTTGGCAGTGGAAAAAGCAAAACAAACCGGGCTCACGCAGTACGGCACGGTAGTGAAAAAGCGCCATAACATAGTCACGCATGCACATACGTAAATTGAAAATAAAATTTCGCCTTCAAAATAAAAGCAATGCAATTGTACTGGACGCATTGCCTACACTTATTTACATGTTATTTCTATTATTATGATATATATACAGTATATATATACTGTATATATATATATTATTATTTTTTACCTCACACAGGGCCGGCCAGGGACAGCCATAGGGCCGCATGCGGCCCGGGGGCCGTACAATGCCCAGGTCTGCTTTATACCATGCTAAAGTTAGACCAGGTGTGTAAAAAATCAGACATTTGATTGCAGTTTTGTAGTCTGTTATAGCTCAGCTCTCGCCAATACTGTTTACACCAACCAGGCACAAATATCTGCAGCTGTTGGCAGACAGTCTCTCAATGACGTAGGTAATTTGTCATTTAGTAGGCACACTGCGATTTATGGCTTTTCTCAGCAAAACGCTCCCTCCTTCGACAGTATGGCTTCTTCATCACATGTAAATCTATTAGAGTAAATTATGAGATTACAGCATAATACGTGTTTGGAACAGAGCCGGTTAAGCAGGTTAAGCTTCTTACTGTACATTTCATACTAATAAAGTAGCTGTGCTTTAGATAAATGTTTACATTATTTTATGACTTGCCCAAGGAGGGCAAACTGTTCCACTAATAATGAGGGTGATGAATTGGAGTAATTACCTTGCATTGTAACTAATAATCCTTCACCCTAAACCTTTGCACCCTCTACTACTTTCTCATGAGTGCCATGCCCAAGTAGACAGAACAAGATGTTTCACTCTGTATTGTCGTGAATAAAAGTAGCATGGTTGTATTTCCCAGCTTGAGATCTTTTTAATTGTTGTGTTTTTTGAGATATCCATTTTAGGTTTATTGCCATGTTTTCTTTCATGCCTAAAATACTGCTAGTATTGATCTGAGACAGGTGTGTCAATCACCTATTTACACCAGCATTCACAGCCCAGGATGTCAGTTGCATTGATGTTCTCACCTCTCCACTTCCTTGTAAACACGAGATGAAGGATGCAGGGGATACTACAGGATGTATGGGAATGATTGACATTTCACTGAGGTAAAGACCTCTTTTGGTTAGTAATTACGTTAACTGGAGTCTAGGGTCCAGCGGGCCGAGGACACCATGCTTGCCAGGGTACGGGCAGTGTCTTGTATATTTGCCCAGTGTGCGCTTTGCAGAAAGACATCCTTGTAAAGGCCACCGGTATCGCTCTCACAGGGCACTCAGAGTGCTGACACGCCATGTCTGTCATCTCCAACATGGCTGTCAGCGCCAAGCCGCCATCCCTGGACCTGCCTGCTGGCCGGTCTGGCACCAGCCTGAACAGCCTTGTTTCGTACTGAGCTCTAACACAGTCCAGTGTCCTTCCGCAACACACACAGAACTCTTTACACCGCGGTATTGACACACACACTCTGGGTTTGATTACATGCTGAAGGGATATTACCGCCAGGGATATTAATCAAATAAATGCTGAGAGTTGGTACACAGAATCCTAGGAAGAATGTTTATGTATTAGTATTATCCCCGTCATGAAGCAACAATGTTTTATTTGACTACATGGAAGTTACTCAGAGCAATTCACATCAATAACATACGATTCCAAAACAAATGTGGATAGAAAATGAATAATGTTATTTATACTCACAATTAGTTAATATTAGCGTCCATACAGTATATATCTTATCTTCTTATCTTATACTTAAAATACATGGGTTGTGAAATAAATAAATAAATACAATTCACAGTGTTCAAGTGATATATTTTGCACCTTCGGAAGAGCCACTACAATTTCATTGTATAGGCAACTGTACAACAACAATAAAGTCTATTCTATTCTATTCTTTTCTATTCTCCATAGGATCAGCAGAATAGCGTGGGTACAGTATATAGACGGTTCTTTCATAAGTGAACCAAGACTGATATGCATGGATCTGTGTTGCGAGTGCCCTGGTTTGAGAGGTGCGCCATGGGCCCTGTAAAGTGCTGATAGTGAGAGTGAGTTATATGGGCGGCAGCAGTCGATTGATTGGTGCTCAGGGAGACGTAGTGTTGATACTAAAGGGGTTAATGTCAGCTCTGAGGGCAGGGGGGAGCTCTGAATGGGAGTCCCATCTCTGTGGCCAGTCTGCAGGCTGTTATTCCCAATCATTAATCATTGGGCTAATTTGTTTTTACACAGCATTGCTGACACAGAGTGACTATTATTACAGTGGCAGCGCTGGGGAATCTTTCTGAGGAACAGTTGTCCTTGCAATTCATGCAACAGGAGCCACTAGGTCTGACCACTCCACTTTCCCCCTGCAGTCAACTCTGGCAGGTGTGTGTGTGTGTGTGTGTGTGTGTGTGTGTGTGTGTGTGTGTGAGTGTGTGCGTGTGCGTGTGCGTGTGCGTGTGCCTGTGCCTGTGTGTGTGTGTGAGTGTGTGTGTGTGTGTATGTGTGTGTGGGTGTGTGGGTGTGTGGGGGGGGGGGGGGGGGGTGTGTGTCAGTCAGTCAGAGTAGGGGGACCACTGCTGAGAGATGGACAAAAGGTGTAAATTCCAAAACTTCAGTGTCAAATGGATGGCTTCCTCCAATGACAGCACCACGTTGATGGACTGCCATTTAAACAGCGGGAGTTTACTAAGAAATGCTCACGAAAAAAGGTCAGCTTACCTACTGTATGTCATCCTGCATCACTGAAGATGGTGGGAAGTTTCACTAAAACATAATGGGCCGGTTTCAGAGACAAGGCTTAAGCCTAGTCCTGGACTAAATCACACTTTCAATGTAAAATCTCCATTGAAGATGTTTTTTAGTCTAGGATTAGGCTTAAGCCTTGTCTGTGAAACCGGCCCAATGAGTACGATGAGTACTAAATATGAATGAGATGAATCTTTTTTAATGAATGAGATGATACGTTTAAAGTCAGACACTTGACAACAAAATGTTACGAGTAAAATAGTTCTGCTTGCATCTACATCAGCTAGTCCTGCAGTATTATAAAGGGCCAAAATCGGCATAATATCCTGAGAGAGAGAGAGAGCTCTTGCACCTGCCAGTGCCCTTTGACTGAGCAAGCCTGTCCACCACATGCCAAAACACAGACAGGTATACTCAGGCAAGTGGGTGACCCATTTGACCCAGTTTATTAGCATCCCTGGGGGGCTGTGGAGGGATACACTCTTTGTAAACTGAATGAGATGTTTACACTGTGAATTCACTATTTCCAAGACTGCCACTGCTTGACAAAGACACACTACTTACCTCCCCCGGCTACTGAATTGTTAATTTGGTCATTTGTAAGCCTGCCTTAAATAATGTAACTGCCGGCATGTGGACAAGCAGGGACAGGTTTGGGACTTGGGATGGAACATTGTAATAAGTGAGAGAGCAGCAGAGAGGGAGATAGATCATCCTCATGGTCAAGGTTAAGAAAAGTGGCTCTATGTCTAGAATAACAAATTGAGAGAACCAGTCGTAGCGTAAATTTGGCTGCAGGTCTATGAAAAAGCTACGTAAACTTTGCTGCTTGTCTACTATTTTTTCCAGCTCCTGTAAATCAGAACACTACCTTGTCTGAACTGTATCTTATAACATGGTGTTTATCATGACCTAGGAGATCTAGGTTACAGAGAGTCAATCTATTTTAAACCATACACACTATGAGTTGCCTGACACAGGGTTTAGGGGGTTCATGACTTGAAACAGAAGTTCAGGCAGAGAATCAGGATAGAGAAGAGTGGCAGACGATATGCACTCAGATTAACGGAGGATTTCTCTTTTGGCCTCTAAAGAAGATACAGTAGCAATTCCCTGTGAGCTTGGAAAATGAACATATCAGGTTTACTAGTTATGGGTTTGGCGACTACCCTGCAATTCAAAATACTGTATGTCATGTCCACGACACACAGACTTGATATCTCTCCACAAGAGATAGTCTTAAGATACTAACATCCTGGTACAGTCAAAATGTGCTTCCATTTTGCAGGGAGAGAGAGGAGATGCCAATAAATCAGCTGGTGTCCTCTACCGGACTAAAACGTTCAACACTCAATACTCGATTTGATACCACTGGTTCACCCTAGAGCAAAGTGTTAAGACATCAACTGCTCTATTAGAAATGTAACTTTGGAGAATGACTTTATGGGTTACCAGGGAATAGTCTACTTTCTTTCCTGTTAAGTTAATAATGACGTTCTGCGTTGAACAAATGAACTGACCTAGGAGTTAGGACCAAAGAAAACACTCCACATCTCCTCCCCTATGTGTTTTAGGAATAGGGTGAGGAGAGGGAATAGGAGTCATGGCCCATCCATCAGAGAGGGAGAGAGAGTGTGAGAGAGAGAGAGAGAGAGAGAGAGAGAGAGAGAGAGAGAGAGAGAGAGAGAGAGAGAGAGCCACTGTACTCAGGGTGATTAGAGCCTCTCAGGAAACCTCCTTCAGTGGAAATGAGAGAGGGAGAAATTATTGGAGTTAAAAAAATGCAATTAGATTTTCCAAAGTTATCTTTTATTAAGGAAATGAGTCAAAGGCGTGAGCTCAGGAGTGCTAAGACCTAGCCAAGCAGTCGCCAATAGTCATTGAATAAAAAAGGTAAAATCAACATGTGAGAAAACCTGTCTGACGAAGTGAGGCAACTCATCTACCAGGGTCTATATTTAGCATTGCTGCTTGAGTCAAATCACCTATTTCCTTTTGCTTACTGTTTTAATCTGTATGCCATTAGAATTGTGAATTCACAGATCATATTATCAGAATTAAATAAGACTCAATCATTCAAAATTGAATAAAGTAAAAACTAAAAATCAATCAATCGATCTTATTTCAGTTATCATATTGATGTTATTGTCACAATACTGTTCAAATAAAAGTTAAAAGATTCTATTTCAATGAGAAAGGAGTAAACTATTTACAGAAATAGCCTATTCACTTGCTCAAGTGGAAAAGTAAAAAGGGAGTGAGAAAGTAAAATACCTTATTGTTTGGGTTCTAAAAACCAGTAGCAGATAAGGCCAAATGTCACCATGGAAACTTGAGCCACCTGGAGCCAGAGTCCAATTTTGGAAACCACAAAGTCAACATGAACGCGTGCTATGGTAAGGAGAAGAAAAAAAGAAGCTCTGATTATGCAAGCCATAATCAGAAGGCAAAACATATAAACTAAAAGGTCCTACGATGCTGTGCTACATCAGCTCAGGTAAGCTATCATTCAATGGCACAGGCCGAAGCCTGATGACACATTTACAGTCCATATAATGTGAGAGATTGTCTCTATTCCAGAAACCATATCCTTTTATTTATACAGGGCAAGGCTGAATGCTGCATCGGTTACGTGCTTCCTTCAAATGTTTTAAATCATCCACATCTCTGTGAGTGGAGACATTAAGCTAATATCTCTGCAGCCCCTAGCATGTCTGAGGTAAGGTAATTCGTACTGTGTGATTAGCAGTGAATAAGACCGCTGTTGTGAAGAGGGGGAATGAAAGAATAACCACAATGATTCTTAAGTTATGACATCATAGGCACCCGCTAAAAGATAGAAGTGCTTGAAAGTAAAAGTGCATTTGTATTTCATTTGAGGTGAACATACCGTCGACTTATATATGTGTGTACAATTTAAATGTAAGTTCTAGAGTGGAGCAATTGATTGGCTGTGAGGTTGATAAAATCAACAAATCAGCCCTTTGTGTTGTGGTAAAAAACAGTATGCCTTCATGTAAAAAATAAAAAAAGGTTTCAAATCAATCATACATGAGCTGATTCAATGAGTGTGCCAGATCAGGACACCCAATCTACAGTATGAAACACAAGACTTTTATTTTGAGTCCATCAAGTTTCTTCAATATCATGACCAAAGCCAACAAACTTACATCACAGCTCTGTCATAGCAGCTGCCCTCATCTAACCATGAACATACATGTAGAATATAAAACCATGACCATATGATAGCATGCTTGACTTCACATGGAGTGTGTTTGGACAGTTGGGGTGCGAGGCGCTGCAGTTATAACCTCTGTGTTTTTCTTCGCAGCCTCTGATTAGGGGAGAGGCACAGGCAGCAGCAGGCTGACATTGCTCAGGCCACTGTGGCCAAATTATGCCCAACGAGCCACAGGTCTGGAGAGCAGTTAGGGTCCAATTAACGCAGGCCTAAGTGATTTCCTCAGTCGGATCACCGCATGTCGCATGCAATGGTAATTACACGGTAAAAAATTCAGCACACGCCTCCCATGAACATGGCTTTTCCGGCCTTGCCTGTCTGCCGTGTGCAAGCCTGTCATGACAAATTGGGTGGCATGGAGAACATCACCATAGAATGAGGAGGTGTAAGCACTGGTCTGCCATGAATGCTGCATCCCAAAAAAAAAAAAAAATCACAAAACGTTCTACAACCTGGTAAAGACATGGGGAAAGGAACTCTTTGTCTCTAAACATATTGGTATTTGGATCATGTGTCTGCCAGAGAATGTATTCATACTTCATAAAACAAATACAGTGTCGTCAGTGTCATTTTCTTCTTCTTCTTCTTTTTTTTTTTTACAATGCAGTAATCAATGCAGATCAACTAAAACCAAGTGAGGGTGAGTGTCATTCAGGTGATTGTATGCTTCTTTTAGGACCATTGTCAATCAGAAGCATGTGCTCTTGGTGCTTGAGGTTTGTTAATCTGCTATAAGATACCTCACTGGGGTTAAGAGTGTAAGACTCCAGTCTTTATAGGGAGTGTGTCAACGGTGTGAAATATTCCTGTATTTCAGCTCCTCTCTCAATCATTCCTGCCCTAAAAGCCAGGTTCAAACAAACATTTCTGGTCACGCTGAATACCGCAAAGGACATGGTAATGTCATTATCATCATCCAAGACTTACAACCTAGTGGAATGGAGGAGAGGAAAAAGGTTTCTAGACATTGAAAGATTAACACGCAATATTAAACCGAGATTATCCACACCTACAGTATACACGTTAACAATCACTGAATAAACCAAGACTGTCTTAAGACTGTAAAAAAGGCAAAGAAAAGTTCAGGAAACTGAGGGTTTGGAAGCTGAAACACCAGCATATCTGTCTTCAGCCCTGTACGCTCGACTACTGTATAGTGTGAGCCAGAGGTTTGGTGAGGTTGAGGCTATTTTAAAGCTGCACTGTCTGCATCCACACTGTTTTACCTTTGACACAGTGAAAACCTACACCTCGTCCACCAGCCCCGCCTGCTTTTGATCTTATCAGACAGGGGAAGTGGCTGTTCCTCCTGACCTTACTTTGCCTTGCCCCTGGGCAGATCTGTACCTGTTAGCTTGTTAGCCTGTTAGCAGTGAGCTTCCTCTCATGTCACTGGGTCAGGGGGGGAACATGACGTATGGAGGCGCAGGGCAGCGACCACAGCAGTCATTATTACTTGTCACAATTGACTGTAAAGGAGTTTTTTTGTTGTCACATCAGCCTAGAGAAATATTCTCGACAGTATGTTGCCAGTATTAGCATGGGTGACTCCCGCCACTGGTGTGGTACCTTTCCAAGAATAACTTGTCTGAGGTCGTTTGAGAGTCTGAGTCTGACACAGTGATTATAGGTGGTGCTTCGGGTGAGGAAAGCTGTGGTTTCATGCTGAATATCTGAGAAATCCATTGTGAGTTTCACCTTTTCAGAGGTAGTAGTTGACTGACTTATTTACCATGGGGAGGAAATGAGTAAGTCCCAGGATTGCTATAAAGAGCTATATGTCAGCCATGCTCACATACAGAGAGGCCTGAGTGTTAAGGACACACATTCATATCTGTGAATATGATTTTCTACAATGTGTTAATATGTTTTTATAGTACTGTATGTCTCAGAACTAGCCTACTGGAAGCTGACAATACGTTTTTTTTTAAATGTGGCATTGATTTGACACATTGGTTAAGGTTTGACGTCAGTATGAGGATGAGAAGGTGTGGGGTTGATGGCCTCTCACCCTGTCACCCGCTCTGCTTTAACCCCCGAGGACCCGGAGGAGGGAGGGGGAAAGAAACCATAACCTTCCCTCCAATGGATCCATTGTGTGGACGGCAGTGCTTACCTCATACGTACCACCGACCCACCGAGCAAGGCTCTGTTACGGGGGAGTGGAGGTACAGGGAGGGCTGGTTGAGTTGGAAACACTATATCTTTCTATCAGAAGAGTCATTATGTCAACCGTGTTACAGTCCATCAGCTGGACACTTGCCACGAATAACGTCTGCCAAGCTGACTCCAGGGAGCCGTAGCGCAGACTCTCCTCTGAGACAACTGTGCCATGACATGTTGTTCCAGTCTCACACAAAACTATACCTTGATATGGAACCATATTTTTTTTTCAGGGGAAGGGTTTGAGCGGTGGACGACATACATGTAGTGTTTGTGTTTTCGGAGAGAAACGGGTAAGCATGATGCGTGTGCGGATTGTCATGACGTGGTTCACACCCGCTCACTGCACACATACTAAACTGTATCAGCCACCCAATAAATCCTGCTGGAGGGAAAACACAACACATGATATATCGCTGCTTAATGAACGTGAGCAGAGGTGGTGGCGCAGAGGGAGCCGGAGTGGGGTGGTGGGGGGATGGAGGAGAGGGGTTGGGTGCAGCGTGTCTAGAACCAGGCTACATGATGGGGGTGGACACAGGGCCTATAGTCACAAGGGGTTAATTGTAGGTGTTTAAGGAGCGTATGTCGTGAAAAACGGGTTGGGTGGAAAGAGTTCTATATTTATACATGGCAGAGGTAATGAGGTGAAATGATGCTGTAGGACAGCGATGGGATGTGACCACAGCGCCAGCAGAGACGCTCCTGCCCTAGCCCAGGCTCCTGGGATTGTTTTCACTCCAAATACGAGAGCTGAAATGTAACCCTGCTAATTAATTTCCATTTACATATGTCCAGCCCCGCTTTCCATTCAGCCCCATAGCCCAGACATTTGTCAAAGTTGCCAGGCGATTGATTGACTAATTAATGATTCCCCAGGTGCAACAATTAAATTGAAATGAGACTATGTAAGGCCTTATGTAGCCTTTCCCTGTTTTCATTACACACGTACATACACATGAACACACACACACGTACATACATACACATGAACACACACACAAGTACATACGTGTGGAAACGCTCACACTGAAGCTGCTACTTGAGTCTGTCTTTCTCTGCCACATGGACAATTTGGTTTTTAAGTCTTGTTTTTTGGAATTCACTGTTTACATATCCTTATGTCGAAAGGATTCTTTGATCAAATAAAACATATTATAGCATTTTTATTTATTTTATTTTATTTTCTGTAAGGCAGGTGACTGGGGTCATGTTTTAGGTAAAACATATAATAACCTCATCTTTAATAAAACAGGCTAGATAAGCATCATACTGAAGGCACACTCCATTCCAACAGCTGCTTATGTTATTAAGGGGGCTCAATGTCTCACCTAAATAATGTTACTTACTGCTAAGCTTGCAGGATAAATGTACTACAATGAGACCATCATGTCATACATTTACAACAAACTTCATTTAAGTCTGTCTCTTTTTTTCCATTTCTGTGCCCCCACATAAAGAGTCAAGACTCATTTGTTTGATGATTCTTTTAGAGAATATACCTTATTGATGAAATGTTGGTGCAGTGCGCTCTGCAACGTGATTGTCCCGACACTGGGTTGGGCTTTACTGAAGCCTGCTGGACAACCTCCACTGGAGGGCGCTCAATCCCATAGACATCAAGTAGGATTACATAGCATTGTAACATTGGAATCAGAGATCCATTAACTTTATATCTCTTTACTTGACATCCTTAACTTAAAAATGATCATATTGGTAATGCAAATCTCTATGGCCCCCCCCCAAAAAGTTATCATTTAAAAAAAGGGCACTATTCAGGGCCTGGAAGTTTCCCATTGATTTAACTCCCAACATGGGTAGCTCATTTAGATAAGTGTTTAATAATAAGGTTAATTTAATTGTCAGAGGCTTAATGACCATAATAAATAGCCCTAGTAAGCTATTGTAAAGACCCCAGTGTAGGAAAACACTTTTAAATTGTGAGCAAATAAACATCTGCAATAGGAAAACAGACTCCAAAATGTATGTTTAATTACGGCAGGTTTATGTTGGGTCATTATGCTCATCAAATGAGGGATCTCTTGTTACTCCCTAATGTGCTAACATCAACATTCCCACATTCATATCTCCTGTTCCTTTTTGTAATGTGCTGTTGTGGTAAAGCACAGATTAAACTGGCGCTTATCAAATTGAGAACTAGGTGATGCAACATGCATGTAGTACAGTCTGTGTACTTTGTTTGTACAGATGAAAGTCATTAGGAACATAGGGTGCTGCTACCAGTTACTAGTAGTAGTGAGAGTGAGACCTCTGACTGGGTTTGGGCTGAGGGTTGACTGAGAGTGGGTGAGACAGAGAGTGGGTGAGACAGAGAGTGGGTGAGACAGAGAGTGGGTGAGACAGAGAGTTGTCCTCAGAGAAGAATGGTTGCCAGGATCTGAACATTTGGTAGGTGCCTGCAACCCTACCAAAAGAAGAAAAAAAAGCGAAAGAATTTGAAATGAATGAAAACAGGCCAAAAATATCATGCAGTTTTGAACGGCATATAAACACCAAAGGAAGTCGGATCTACTTCCTTCTTGGGTTGGTCGTTTTCGTAAACGACTGCCTGACTTCCTTCTAACCTCTGTTGAAATTCTTTCATTTCATTTTTATATTCTGAAAGGCATGCAGAGAAAGAGAGAAAGAGGAAGGGATGGAGAGAGGAAAGTGCACTCAGGTTGTGATTAATAGATGGCACAGCAATGAAATGTCTGTCATTCAGAGTGCCCTTTCCCCTGGCACTCAGGTTACACGGACTGAAACACTGTTTGTCCACATCGGTGAGGGCCCAGCTTTTCCCCTTCCTGTCTGCGAGCCGGGGAGGGAGTGGGGCCAGGGCGCTATGGCACGGCACGGCGGTCAGTGGCACCCACCCTGGATTTCCATCGGCGCCTGGCTCCCAGGCCAAGGCTGAAAAAGGTGAGTTGGTTGATACATACACACTCACACACAAGGCCATCAAAAACAAGTGAAATATCTATATCCAAAGAAAGATATACAGTATAGATCTACAGGTATCTTCTTCATATTCATGTCAGACTTTAGGAAGAATGTGGATGGCAAAGTACAGTTTGGAAATTCAATACTAAACTTGATCAAATCATTGGGTAGTTTGGCAAAGGTACTCATAGCTTGCAGAGCTTACAGATATGAAATAGTATCTGCCCTTGCCACACCTTACCAGAAAAGAATAAATAAACTAATCAACAAGGGGTGACATTCTGGCAGTTGGCTCACTCACTGAAGATAGTTAAAATGTCATGGTCCAATACTGTACGTATTTCATTATGTGCGTTTTTGATTTAAACATCGAAGAGAGATCACTGAAGGCAAAACCACACAAAAACGGTGATTCACTGCCTTTGTGTAAATATTCTTTTTGGCTCTTGTCTTCTCTCAGTGTCTCAGTATGACTTTTCCAGAACGCGGGTGACCTGCCGTGGTTGTGACGGGCCAGTCTGGGCCTTCCTCGCTTCATTAATTCAATTCAGTCACACAGAAAAACTCCACTTCTCCTTCATAAGGCCTCCTTGTCTGGGGAGACTACAGCACAGTGCACATACAGATGAATGACATTGCTGCTACACTGGATCAACGTCATCTCAAAGCAGTGTTGAGAAGTTGTCACACTTTGTATAGTTAGGAGTGTTTGTTGTGCAAATTATCCATCATCAGCAGTTACTGCACGTTCACAAAGCAGGTTGATATTGCAACAATGCCACCCAATTCCTTTTTTCGCCAATGTCTTCTATTATTCAGGTTTGGTTTCCTGCTTTTAAACACAATTAATTAGTATCTGGTGTTCCCAAATAACCAACATGTTAAAGCAGACAGTGTCTTTTTAAATCTTATTTTGCTACTCACTGTTTGGGTGCTGCCAGCAGATGTACTCAAGCTGTCAATCACTTTGAGCAGGTAAAGCACACCTATGTCATCACAGTTTGGGCGCAAGGTTATTTACCTAAAAAAAGGTAACCTAATATGCTCCGTGGGTTTATTTTAAAATATATTTAATGATAGTGTACAGGATTTAGTCTGGGTCACATCCTGAAAAAGCTCTCTATATATTCATTCACTCTTGGCTATAGCACAATAAACCAATTACTATGTATTAATTTCCCCCTGGGAAAGCACAGATATGTCTCTCCTGGCAATGTCACCATTATGATGAGATATATTACTTAGCATTATCATTCTAGTACATGGAATATTATTCTATTGAAAAACAGCAAACAGTAGGTATAGCCATGCTTATTAAATCAGAATTTAATTAAAAATAAATGGAAATCCTAAATGACAAATAGCAATAAAAGTTTGAAACATTGACCTGAAATGACTTGATGACCAGCTCTCATTACTTTACATTTGTTTGAGTGAAACCTCTCAGTTAATGGAGAGACTTGAAGTCTAGGCCAGCAAAGCCCACAACCACACTTATCTTGGCAGGAGTGAGTGGTGGTTCTCTCTCAAATCCAAACAAGCACTCAAAGGGTGACTTGAGCGCATGGTGACACAGTATGTAGAAATCACGTAATATTGACTTGATGTAGCACATTATGGAATGATAAGAAGAGTGAGTCATGGTATTTTTGTAATAGACCTGGACAGGAAGTACGTTTGTTTATCAGGGGGGCTAAACACTGCAGCATCAAAGGCAATCGATAAAGAAAATTGGGAGAATGTCAATACTTTGAAAGGTGATGCTCCTGTAACCTGCTTCCAAATGAACAATCGTTTCATTGTAAGGACGGTTCCTTTACAGAAAACAATTATGGAGAGGTTTGGCAGCCAGTGCAACATGTTTATGCAATGTTTTCTGACGGTTGTATCTATGACAGATCACAGTTTTGGATTTTCTAGTGATTTGTTTGTCATGTCAGGTGATTTTAACTTTATCATTGTAACAAGAAAAATAGAAAATGGAAAACATTAGAGAGAGAGAGACAGAGAGAGACAGAGAGAGAGAGAGAGAGAGAGAGAGAGAGAGAGAGAGAGAGAGAGAGAGAGAGAGAGAGAGAAGGAGAGAGAGCTGGTGTGTATCACCTGATGTTATGTTCATAACACACTTTGATAGTCGAATGGAAGCGTTTAAATTTTATTGCCAGCTTTTTTCGGTTTGTTTTTACACAGATGAGCAATTTCACCCTGAAAAAATAACTCCAACCAATTGCTGATAATTGAGAAAGATGTCAGCCATATTGGCCCAGTTCAAAGGTCAGGGGCCTGGGCTGATTGCCAGCTGTGACTGGGTCAGTACAAATTTGTCATTAATACCTCTTGACTGTCAGGGGCAATGACTATCAGGATTAGGACTCTCTACAGCTAAAACAACTGTTAAGCTGTAGAGTCTTAGTAGAGTCTGATGACGTCATACAACTCGGTAGTTGTATGACGTCTACTGATTGGTCACAGGACCATTTACTGGTCCGTCAGCATGAAGATAAAAGAAGAAACTAAAATGTCACATGACCTCCTGACCCTCACTCTGAAGTGCTTCAACATGGACTTGGATGACAGCAGTTTTACAGAGCAACGCTAGACACCAGAGTGAGACAGGAGTTCACAGAGTGTTGCCTCCAAGTTGAACCCCACACACCCGTTTGACACTGCACTTGTTCTCATCCAACCCCCGAGGACCCATAGCTGCCGCAGAGACAAAACTCATCAACCTGTCCCTCAATTAGGCCACATTTCCTCAACACCAATCCCAATAGGGCCTGTATGACTGCGGTTGCCGGGCCCCCTGCTCTTTTGTTTTGGAGACCCCACAGTGGCCCTTTGATGGGAATCGCAGGTCTGCCCTGGCCAGCCAGCTGCGGGAGAGATCAGCGCTTGAGTTTGCATGGCACACGCTGAGACTGTGCGCTGGGGGGGGGGAAGCGCTCCCAGGTAATTTCCATAAATATGAGCTATGTGCCTCTTTTCCACTTTGGTGAGGGTCCCTCAGGGAGGACACTAGGATGTGATGCATACGCCATGACATCCACAGACTCATAATTTACCCACAAATGCGCTGCTGTATTTGCAGATATTCGCTGAATGCAGTTAAGTGGCATGGACCAAACAAGAAGTGAGGTCAAGATCAGTCGTTCATCCAATAACACACATTAGTGGGTATCACTAATGGGAACTGAATGAGTGGGTACATTTTCGATTAGCTATATCAAGGTTGTTATAGTGGACATCACATTACAAATGTCAATAGGGGATATTTTGAAAATCTTCAATAATCAATAGGTTTATTGATTGAGTTACGTCTCATTTACTGTACGTCAATACACGGTCAACTTTCTAAATCATTGCATAGTTTAGCATGATGTCATGGCGAAAACAAATAGAAAGTCATACATGAACTGCTTACTTTGAATCCCCAAGAGGTTCAAGATGCCATTAGAAAAATATATTGCCCGCTTGGGGACACACGAGACCATGAACTGGACTCAATGTTAAGTATAGAACCAATGAATCAATTTCCAAAAGCTCAAGAACTCCACAAAGTTCAGCTAACATTGCATTTGTAGTGTTTCCAGAATTTCAAGTAGCCGTTTTTATTTTCTTTAAACGGCTATAAAATAGATACTTTGAATCGCAGTGTCACGGTCCATTTCAGCTCAGGCCGTTCGCTCCGTGTCATCCCAGCGTCTTGGCAGAGATCTCTCTGAATCGCTTACCTGCCTTTAGGCACAATTAACTCCACGAGGAAAGGCCTGCGTGGGTCAGGGGCCGACTCGTCCAAAATCAAAAGAAGCTTTCTATAAAAACCAATGTTCCTGCCAACTGTGGAGCGAGTCAGTGACAGAGAGGGATGGTAATGGCTTTTTCTTCATTGAATGAACAGAGCTGGCTTACTTACCTCTGAGCAAGAGCAGAGAGAGAGAGAGAGGAAAGAGTACAAAAACAGTAACAAGGGCTTTTAAACACTTGGCTTTCCTCATGCTGAAATTGCCTTTTCTTAGCTTATGATTTCAGGGTTGTACTGGACATGCATTACTTCTGTTTAATTCAGGTGTGGCCAGAATGGTGATAAAACAAAATGAACTGTTTTAAGGAGTAGAAACTCCCTTTGGCCTACCACTTTATAGCCACCCAGGGGAGGCTGGTTCATTAGGTGCAATTGGGCAATGCCCCACCAAAGGGAGAAGAGAGAGATTTTTTTTCTATGACTTCTAGACAGTGTTGCTTCTGAATATCATAGTCCAATCAGCTAGTGTTCTGTGGAGTATATCATAGTCCAATCAGCTAGTGTTCTGTGGAGTATGTTCCAATCAGCTTCAAGTCCCGCCCCTTTCGGGGCAACTTTCAGTCTACTCGAAGTTGCACTAGGCTGTTCTCGTAGACTTGCATGTAAAATCTATTTTGGTAACTTCAGGCCATTCGGTCAATTGTCTATGGGGTTTTGGGACATGCACCGAAAGGGGCGGGACTTGAAGCTGATTGGAACATACTCCACAGAACACTAGCTGATTGGACTATGATATACGCCACAGAACACTAGCTGATTGGACTATGATATTCAGAAGCAACACTGTCTAGAAGTCATAGAAAAAAAATCTCTCTCTTCTCCCTTTGGTGGGGAGCCAGCCTCCCCTGCTTGAGGATATTACAACTGGACCTATTACCGAAGTCAAACTTCGTTTGTGGTCGCAATCTCCGCGCAATCTCCGCGCAATCTCCGCGGCTGTTAGGCTGCTACTGTTGGTGTTTTGCGAAGCCAGAATACACAAACTCGACCTGAAGGTAAGAGAGTCAGCTAAGATAAAAGCTACTTCAAACATTTAGTAATATCGTCAGCATGGTACGTTTTCTATTGTCGTCTTTTAGCTTGTTTGTTTATGTATTCAGCACACGCACACACACACACACACACACACACGCACACACGCACACACGCACACACACACACACACACACACACACACACTCACACTCACACACTCACTAGAGGGGATGAAGAGGTCTGTACAGGGGGGTAGGGGGGATGAAGAGGTCTGTACAGGGGGGTAGAGGGGATAAAGAGGTCTGTACAGGGGGGTAGAGGGGATGAAGAGGTCTGTACAGGGGGGTAGAGGGGATGGAGAGGTCTGTACAGGGGGGGTAGAGGGGATGGAGAGGTCTGTACAGGGGGGTAGGGGGGATGAGGAGGTATGTAGAGGTGGGTAGGGGGGATGAAGAGGTCTGTAGAGGTGGGTAGGGGGGATGAAGAGGTCTGTAGAGGTGGGTAGGCGGGATGAAGAGGTCTGTACAGGGGGGTAGAGGGGATGAAGAGGTCTGTACAGGGGGGTAGAGGGGATGAAGAGGTCTGTACAGGGGGGTAGAGGGGATGGAGAGGTCTGTACAGGGGGGTAGGGGGGATGAGGAGGTATGTACAGGGGGGTAGAGGGGATGAAGAGGTCTGTACAGGGGGGTAGAGGGGATGAAGAGGTCTGTACAGGGGGGGTAGAGGGGATGGAGAGGTCTGTACAAGGGGGTAGGGGGGATGAGGAGGTATGTACAGGGGGGTAGAGGGGATGAAGAGGTCTGTACAGGGGGGTAGGGGGGATGAGGAGGTATGTACAGGGGGGTAGAGGGGATGAAGAGGTCTGTACAGGGGGGTAGGGGGGATGAGGAGGTATGTACAGGGGGGTAGAGGGGATGGAGAGGTCTGTACAGGGGGTAGAGGGGATGGAGAGGTCTGTAGAGGTGGGTAGAGGAGATGTAGAGGTGGGTAGAGGTGATGAAGAGGTCTGTAGAGGTGGGTAGAGGGGATGAAGAGGTCTGTACAGGGGGGTAGAGGGGATGAAGAGGTCTGTAGAGGTGGGTAGAGGGGATGAAGAGGTCTGTACAGGGGGGTAGAGGGGATGGCGAGGTCTGTACAGGGGGGTAGAGCTATTCTCATGCTAAAATCGACTGTAAATCCAGATTTTAAAGTTGATATTCTTCCCCGTGGAGCATGCCCCCATAACCTGTGCCCCACCCAAAATGTTTAGCACCAGCCGCCACTGTAGCCACCTGCACTGTATGGAAATCAAAGAGGATCAGGACATGTTGCTGTTACTGGGACAACTATATATGCCCTGGCTCTAAATGCCCTATAAAAATGACATTTAAGTGACTGACTGAAAAGAAAAAGGGTCTGAGAATTGATATACTTGCTGAATCCCACACTGTCTGTCTCTAAGAGGATTGTGTAATGTGTTCCACAAAAGAATTCTCTTGCTCAATAAGTGTGAGTGCAGTCCAATGCCCAGAAAAAACACTTGAGCAAGTTAGCGCGAATAGGTAACAACAAATATATATGTTTTTTTTAGCAGACATAATAGGGAGTAGATGAAGAAATCAGCAGTGATTTCCTCTTAGTGAGCCGGGTTTAACTGATATTTGTGTGTCAGCGCTCCCCTCCTCCACTAGCCTCTACTCCTCCACACACTGTAAGAGATTGAACTCTACCTCGGACAGTAAATCATACTCCTCTGGGGAAACCATTTATAAAAGGCTGACATCTGGCTTCCTTTTTCTGATTGCTGATTACACCTCTGAGTTTTTAGACGTAGCCTCGCTAGGCACCTCCGGACAGTCGCAGGACGAGGTTGAGGAACCTTCGAGCTGTAAATTAACCAAATATATTATCCCCGGCCCCAAATTGTATCCACTGATCACTTTCTTCTTGTAGCATGACGTTGTGTAGGGCCCTCTTTTCTGGAGATGATAAAAGAGAAGAGAAAGCCTGTAATGGCTTTAGCAGCGTGCTGAATCCCTGCCTTGTCCAATATTAAATCACTGGTTATATTTCTTACAGCTGGCTTTGCAGTGAATGGCAGGACAGACAGTAGTCACAAACCAGTGCCTTACGAAAATATGGATTGTCTCCCAGTGAAAGTTCGGCACCAAAGTGGACCTGAATGGACCCATTAATGCTGTTGTGCATGCCCCTGGTGTGGGTTACACTAAGAATTTTATGACATATCACATGCCAAGGTTACAAAGTTTTCAGTTTTATGCAATGGCCTTTTCTAAGGTCAGCTTCAAGCGTAACGTGCCGAGAACAAAAAACAAAGTCCCATGACTGTTTTAAGAATTAGGATTTGCAAATGAAGTGTATCGATAACATCGTAAATCAATCTGATTGAATTTTAATGGTGGTGTCCTCTTCAAACTGTTGAATGTGAATCCACATGCTCAAATTGCACTTAACATTGAGCCAGTTAATATGCTACTGTGCATGTCTCAGACAAGACAACGTAAGGGATGGATAAGGCATACTGTACAGTAAAGTAACTTCCAGTGGGCTGTACAGTATGTATTCTCCACCACAGCTATACTCCCAGTACATTACAGACAAAAGAGAAAATAAAGAGAAAATAACACAACACACTATCTTCTATATATGTGGGCACAGAGAGGGTAGATATGTATCACTTGAATCCATGTTTCTACCAGTCTGACTTTACCAAACAGTAGTGGTGGTTGCTTCCTGTGATTACTTTAAGAGAATAAGAATAATAAGAATAAGACCCATCTCTTCAGGCTACACCTTAACTGTCCCTCCTGAGACATCTACTACCACCCTGCACCGTTTCTCCTGAGACACCTTCTTCTCCTCTGTTCTGTTTCTCCTGAGACATATACTACCCCCACTGTACTGCTTCTCCTGTGTCATAACAAATAAATACATATTAATAATATCTTCTTTCTTCTAGCGATTGCCAATGGCAACAGGACTGAGCATAGATTACTTTTTCCGGCCATGACTAGATAGATGACTCACTTACTTGGTTGAACGTATTGATTGTAAGTCGCTTTGGAATAAGGCGTCTGCTAAATGCCAAAAATGTAATATTTTGTAAACCAAATGTAATGGTAATGTGTATTCATAACAAGACTACAAGCTCTCTTATGGGATCTTTATCATTCAGATGATACTTACAGGGCAATAAACAGTACATTTTAAGCTGTATATTCTCTTTTACACCCTATTTTGGCATGTTACAAGCTTGGATGAGACCTGATTGTTCTACAGCCGTTTGAAAAGCTCCAGTGATCTATGACTGTGTGTGTACTGTACAGGTTTCTGCAGAGCTAGCCTTCTCAGTCATGGAACAAACATCGCCTCCAGCTCATTCTTTAAACCTTCTCTGACTTTGAACATTTTGACACAACCATACCCTCATCCATACCATGTCCTACAGTAAGGTGTGGTAAAAAAAAATAAAAAAATAAAGAAAAAGGGTAAAAGGCCTCTTTCATCCGTAATTGATAGGTGCTTGTTTTGGTTGACCGGCCCCATGCCACTCGTGCCACTTTGTGTTAAGAATCCATCAGGGTTATAGTAGTATAGGAGGCGAGGAAAGGGTGGAAACAAGTGTGTCATGGCCAGAGAGAGTGGCAAACAAGCCCGGGCTGTCAGGATGACTAATAGCCCGGGGCAACAGGTCTCACTGTGGGGTGTTAACAATCAGGCAGGGCTACGGCAGACATTTGACAGCACCTTGGGTAAGAGTTTGTCACCTGCACCAGGAAGCAAGTCTAAACAGAGTCTTTGTGTTTTTGTACTGTTGTTCGCATGTTTGTATTGATCATCCGCATGTACACATCTTGGTACAAACTGCATGAGAGAGTTAAGTATACTTGCTACTTATATGGAAACCGAGTGTTTATTCTTGAATAACTAGTTTTACTTATTAATCATACAATATTTGTTGTTGATGTTGAATATATATATCTATACACATTCTGCATAGAGCAATAACATTAAGTCCATTTAATACAATGTGTTGCAAAACACCTCATTGTAATTTAAACTAAAGACTACTTGATTGATATAAACCAAAATGCCCCAAGGCCACAGAAGAGCGGAAAATAAAGTATTGTCTCAAAAAAACACTAAATCACATCATACATGCATCATTCTCACCTTGAGCTCCATCTGTAAGGAGTGAAACTGAGAATCTTTATTTGACAAGTCACCTCAAAACACCATTCATCAATTCAAACTGACATTTACACTCTCACTCACCCTTAGGGAAGTAAAATAGAAACCTGCTTGTTCCACACACTGTATCCTTTGAAAATAAGTTACTGATAGAGATTCCCTGCAAAAAACAATACTCCTTCTTTGCCAATATGAGATATCTTCAAATAGGAATAGTTATTCAGTATATGAACATACAGTAGCATGTAAAGCTCAACATCTACTCCCTGTACACCCTCATGGCAGCTGTGGTAAACACCGTTTGTACAAGCCTGTTTACTGTACTCTCAGATTTTACTTTTATCAATCATTGCATGTGAGGTGCTTTCTGTTGTCATACTTTCATACTTGAATAGTATGTTCATAACAGTGGGCCATGTCCAGCTCCAACTGTCATTGGCTTAAACAGTTCTGATAAGCTGTTGGGCCAGAGAGTCAGGCTAGCACTCCTGAGAAAAACTAATGAATCAATGATTATTATGAGAATGATCATATATATATATATATAAACACATATATCATGTGTATAAACATTTCTGGGAATAGCTGTATTTCCTAAAGATGCAAATTAAAATGTTCTTGGTAGATCACTCAATACATGGAAAGTTAAATGAGAAAACACTTGAATGACATCAGGAAAAAAAAAAGGTTTTGCCAACTCATATCATTACAGTATACCTGTATAACAGAGAGAGTAAAAGGATCCCTCATTTGTAGCCTACAATGTGACCAGACTGGCTGCTTTGTAAGATGCATTAATGAAAAATAAGAGGCTTGTCTCTCTGCCAGCTTCCTGTTGGAGCTGAATGCCCTTTCAATGCTACTCATTCTCTCTTCCCAGAACTTGTCTTGTCACCAAGTGCAAGATGGAGACAGTCGTGTTGACAGAGAAAAATACCTGCAAGGCCTAATGTGCGTCACAGCGTCCTAAAAATAAATCCCAGGAAAAAATGAAAACACATTGAACACATTATTTTGGCTTGGACTTTGGCTCGTTTTTTCTCGGGATATTGAAAGTTAGAGTGGTGGGCCACAGGCGGAGTGGTTGCAGGTATTTAGACTGGAGCAGACATTACAGCGGGGTGCAGAGGCACAGGCTAATGGGCCGTGTAGCCACAGACCCTACACTGCAGACCCTGCGCTGCAGCCTAGCAGTCAGGCCTCGAGAGAGCTGTTTCCTTCCAGGTCTACCAGTACACACCACCATTACACAGCGCATTGGACATTACATAGACCCATCCATGTGCATCCAGAGCCCCACCATGATGACAGGCATAAAGACCTGGTCCCGACTACATGGTCAAACAACACACACTGTCACAGCGGTTAGCTCTATGTGTCCAAGAAATACAATAACAATAACCTCACTTAAGACCCTCGCACCCCAAGTTTAGATTTTGCTAAATTAAACTTTTGCACAATTAAAATTAAACATGAGCACACGATTACTGTATTGTGGAAGGCTTACAATAAAAAAAATCCTACCTGACATCATCAAAATCACATCACACCCCTTCTTGTCAAAAATGTAAATTTCCACGACCCCAACACAGGCTTGTGTCTTTTCCACTCATGTCTGTTCATTTGCACATCAGTGCAACATGGTAACACAGGTTCATTAAACAGTGTTAATAGCCAATTAGTGTGAGCAGAGGTGCTTGGTTTTACATTCCCCTGTAATACGAGGTTTCCATGGTAATTCTTTTTATTTTCCAGGTGTGTTCAGGCTTTTTTATATGGTGTGGGGAGATATGCTCACCCACTCAGTTAACAGCAATATAGAAAGTGTCAGGACAATAAAAAAGGACCACCAGAATTCTGTTTCTGGGATATTTGACCCCTATTCATGGTAGGGCTACCTTGGTGAATAAAAGTCTGAGAACCTTGGTCCTGGAAGAGATAATGACTGATGGTGCTTTTCCACTACAGGGCCAGCCCGGGTCGACCCAGGCTGGCCTGCTTCTTTGGCGCTTTTCCATTTGTCGGCCCGGGTCAGCACGGCACGGCACGGCACGGTAAAATAGTTCTTGTTCGGGATGGGTAGCGAAAGTTGGGGAAAGGTACTTTTTTGCCAGGCTGCGTGTGACGTGTGACGCTGCACACCGTTGATTGGTCAATGGAAATCGTCATCCCATGTTCATAGATTTCATCACTAACCGATATTTTTAAATACCACCAACAGATTTCGCTCTAGGAAAATGTCACTTACTGTTTCTTTAATAACGTATTAATAAAGATTTGAAAAAATATGATAACCATCGTATTATCTTAGTTTAATGTCATTTCAATGCATCATAGAACTTTTATTTACAACAAGCATAACAAAAAAATCGCTATTATGGCGATGTCCTGTGCCTATGCTGTTGCTCAGTCCAGCGGCAGTCAAATGCTGGTAGATTCACGTCTTGCTCTCTTTAACACATGTCGGCGTTGTTTCCCTGGTTGCGAGATCTAAACTACTAGAACTGAAAGCCGCAGGTAACAGGCACGTAACATCCATATGCTGTATATATAAATAATGTCGGTGTCGACCGTGATAGGAGTGTCATATCGACACCATTCAAATGGTTTCAGATTCCCTGTCCTCTCCCCTATCCGGACACGTTTGAATTGTTATCCTAACCCACGGTAAACCACAGTTATTAACCCGCAAAGGGTGCCTCCGGGCACCGTGTTTGTCCGTGAATAACACCGGCTATGAAGGTGGTACAAACACAATACTACTTTGCTAACTTCACCATCGGTATACGGTCATTTTGAGCCCTGAACCACCGCGCTGACACCCCGAGAAATTATGCTTTTAACCGTAAACTCAATGAACCGGGAGTTCACCCGCTGCTGCAAGCACCAGCACCTGGAGGATATCTGCGGGGGGACAGACAAGTTCTACCCGGGAATTTGCTCCTAGCTGTGCCGTTCGTGATAAGAGTGTCGTATCGACACCATTCAAATGGTTTCAGATTCCCAGTCCTCTCCCCTATCCGGACACGTTTGAATTTTTACCCAAACCCATGGGAAACCACAGTTATTAACCCGCAAAGGGTGCCTCCGGGCACCGTGTTTGCCCGTAAATAACACCGGCTATGAAGGGGGTAGAAACACAAGACTATGCTGGCTAACTCCACCATCGGTACACGGTCATTTCGAGCCCTGAACCACCGTGGTGCCACCCCGAGAAGTGAACCGGGAGTAAACTCAATGAACCGGGAGTTCAACATGCGTCAAGTGCATAAATAAATTCACCCCGAGCAGTGTCGACATCGATGGGGGTCTCCAATCGACTCCATTCAAACACCGAAGCACTCGTATCTATAACGAACGCGGAGATTGTATGAGCCCCGCGTCAGTCAGCCTTTCCGTAGAAATACGTCGCACCGTTATATATCTAACGTTACATGTTTTAAGGCTGATCTGTGCATGATAGTGCTGCATTATGTTGATCTATTTATATCAATCTATTCTTGCCAATTCCTTATTACCAGTGGAAAGGGGGAACCCTAAAACACTTTAGGACTTTCCGTTCAACGGAGGAATTTATAGAACTCGCATAGAGTTCATCTTGCATTTCCCCCGTTGATGTGACGAACTGAAAGCGGCAAGTAACAGGCACTTAACGTTACATGTTTTAAGGCTGATCTGTGCATGATAATGCTGCATTTTGACATAATTCTTATCGCATTTCCCCCCGTTGAGCTGTATAGCGGCACTTATTACAGTGAAGCGCTCTTATGACACGTAACTCCTCCTAAAGTCCCGGGTCGCTCCGTATAATGGAGAAGCGTTTCTGAAAGTACGGCACGGCTCGGCACGGCTCGGATACAAATGCGGCCCGCGTCAGCCCGGTAGTGGAAAAGCGCCATGAGTGACATGAATTGAACTTCCTTAGCTTGTTGTTTACTGTCTCTGATGTAATCTGCTGTGTGGGGTATACTGTTTGACAAAAAGGTGTCAGTTTCCACACCCTCACTCTCGCAAGCCTTCCTTTATTGAGAACCTGGTATGGCTGTTTCAAGGTTAGGTAAAGCCGCCTTCACACCTTACTCATGAGTTGATGACACGGAACATTGTATTTGCACAATTTCATTACTCCCATTTTCCTTCACTCTGATGTGATTTGTCAATAGTGAAGAAGTCTTCACTAGAATCACACTCCTTCTTCATATACTTCTATATCAATTTGAAATACCATAATTTACAGATGCCAGAAAGGAGTCAGTTTTGCTGAAATATGACTCCTAACTTTGACTCTCTAGATATTACTTTTTATTACATTTGAAATCATTCTAAAGTGGCTAGGATCATGTTTCTCTTGAGTGAGTTGTTTTTGTGACTCATGCAGCCATCTAAAGGGAATATTATTCAGCCAATCTGGAGATGTGACTGCCTGAGGTCTTGGCAGAGTCTTGTATGGTCCAGGAAAACTCAGCTGAATGGAGTGATTAAACGTCTTTATTTAAGCCCATGAACTCAATGAGCAATCAGGGCCAAGGCTCCACATTTCCCCCAAATCACACTGCTGGAAGCTGTGAAGTGTGGGACTGACCATCATTAAGTTCCCTCCTGTCAGCTTGAATTGAACCCAATTTAATTTGCAGTGTTTGCAGTGTTTTATACACAGACACAGACACAGACACAGACACGGACACGGACACGGACACGGACACGGACACGGACGCAGACGCGGATGCAGACGCAGACTCAGACGCAGACATGCACAAACACACACACACACACACACACACACACACACACACACACACACACAGACAGACAGACAGACATAGAGACAGACACACACACACACACACACACACACACACACACACTGTTTAGACGTTGAAAGGTTCAGTCAGGGATTTATAACAAAGTGTGTATCTGAAATTCCTTGATTTGTTGTGGTTTTCTTCTATTGATGAAAATAAATTAGGTAGTTTACATGGAACACTTGAAACTTGTTCCTTGAAAAACAAGAAAAATTGTACTGACTTCAACAATAGTTAGCCAACTCTGTTCTTCTGTAATCCATTCCAGTCCAAACAGTAGATTCAGTTGATTGTTGAGTATGAGGAAACATAATATGTTATACTATTATATTATCTCATAAGCAAAACTGGACTCTTCCTCAATCATCTGTTAGAATATGTTAAAAGACCAGCCTATACTGTACAGTATGTGACAGCAATGTGGCAGACCTCCTCACAGACTGATATATCTGAGAGCCTAACTGTGCACTCTCTTGTATCCACCTCTGATATAACAGAGGGATCATCTGAGCTGAGCCGGCCCAGACCTGATTCTGAGTTTACCTTGGCCTTTTCTACTGGACCGGCAGGCCCATGGAGGTGCACCAGATCAGAACTAGGACATTCTGTCTGTTGGACTCAATCCACAGGGTTTTATGAGAGGCTGGACTGACCGGAGGCCACTGTCCACTGTATTATTGATCAGGCTGTTGGAAGGTACTGTAGCTACCGAGTGTCCATGCGTTTGTCCGATTGGCCTATCTATCCTCCCCATTTCTAACCTCTTTACCCTGCAAGAACTAGAGGGTGAATTTTGATAGTCTACCTGAGATGCTGTACTTGCACAACTTGTAATTCAGGCTTTTTACTCTTCATTATCTAAAAGCAGTCATTCAAAGAGATCATCCTGTATGCTCTGAAAACACAGTTGTCGTCTAGGCAAGTCCTAGACAGCAGCAGAGACGCGGGACATTGTCTACCTCAACAACCCTGCAGCAATTTAAATCATTGTGTAGACAGTCTTGCTATGAACATGTGAGGTGTGTGCGGTGTCATATTCTGTATACGTCCTACAAAACCTGTTATGTCTCACAAATACTTCCCTCAGGCCTATGAACAGACAAGTCAACACAGCAAATAAGATACAACGCAGAAATGTAATCCGACTGTAAAGAAATGACTGTACGTCCAATAGAGAAGTACCAACTAAACTGGTCGCACTAGCAACCATTAGTTAAAGAGGTAAAACATGTTCTGTTACTGTAGAAGTGAGTAAACACAGTATGGTTTCTATTGGGTCATCTCTGCCTAGTGTCCTGGTGACAGGTATGGAACTGTCAAGATCGTATTCCTGCCGACGATGTAGAGATACGCCACGCCTGGATGACGAAGCATGTTTTGTTTTCTGCGGTTTTTCGTGAATGATTTGTGTTCATGTGCTCACATTGTCAGCCCCATCCTGTCCTGTCTGTACGTGCAAGACTGTGAGATTCCCACATTCTCTCTGTCTGGCACACACGACACACTCAAATGAAAGGATAATGCCAAGGAAGTTGGCATGAATAGGTGTTTTCATCTTTTCAATCAGGTGGCATACAGGAGCATCATTTCAGGTTCCAGATGGTGTGCTGTGCGGTGAAATACTGTATCATAACACCACGCTGAAAACACTATTACTTCTTTAACTTCTACTGTACCCCACACAACTACTGCTGCTACTGCCCCGTACTGCCCCTGGAACTGAAGACAATAATACAATAGCATGGATAAATGGGGTGATCTACCATTCTATCAAATACATTTAACTTATCAAATACATTTTGAAGGTTGAATTTAGAAGTTTTCTTTACTCACATCAACTCAGGGTGATGTGAGTGGACTTTGCACACACACACCACATCCACCTCCCTGTAGCCCTCTGTTTCACAGGAGGTGTGAGCACGTCTGTCCCTGTCTGACACACAGGTATGACACCAGCTAGGGCTGTGGACTCTAAGGGGTGTGGGCTACCAGACATCCTAAAAGACTCTATTTTTAGACCCATTAAAATGGATGATGTCATCCTTAGCTGTGTAAAACACAACAAAACACCCCAGGTTTATCCAATGGCACCAATGTGTGAGACTAGGCCCAACCTGTCATTTCAGCCATGAGGACAAGACTGGATACATTCCAGGAAACACACAAAAAAAGTTCATGTCGTGTCAGAGTTAGCTTAAATGCATAAGCTTGTGTCATATAACTAACATGATATTACCGTTTTGTTCCTCGAAATCGTTGTTTGATATGGAACAGCACTGTTTACTGAGAATACAGGATCTTTCATTTTCATTCCAATTTGCCTCACCATGGTCTGGATACTGACTGGTGAACTCAGCATTAGTATACTGTATGTGTTCATGGCAAACATTAAAATAAGTATGTTGGGGAAATTTGTTTTCAGAGCTCCCAACCATGCAGCACTGAAAACAAATCAACAAGTCAATAATAATAACAATAAAAGGATCTCGTACAGTATCTTGTATTATGTCTCCTCTTGGAGATGATGAACGGCTGCCAGCTGTGTAACTAGTGTTGTAAGCTATGAAGGCCTTTTAGATGTACTAATGTCTGGTCAGAATGACAACAAGGATTCTGTATGACAATGTGGATCCTTTTTAATCAGCTGGGCAACACCTGCCCTCATGAATCTTCTTACTGTTGACGGGTAGAATAATATTGTGCCTCTAAAATGCTGGTGTGACCTAAGTGAGTGAGTGAGTGTGAGTGTGAGTGTTGGAGTGTGTGTGAGTGTTAGAGTGAGAGAATGTGTGTGTGTGTGTGTGTGTGTGTGTGTGTGTGTGTGTGTGTGTGTGTGTGTCTGTGTGTCTGTGTCTGTGTGTGTGTGTGTGTGTGTGTGCGCGTGTGTGCATGCTGTGTGTGCATGTGTGTGTTACCACAGCAGGTTCAGCCGCTTCACACACTAACCCGTTTAGCACACTCGGCGCCTGAGCCAATGATGGGGGCCCTATCCCGCTCCCGTCTGGTCCAACCCCTAAAAACAAGCCCAGGGACTGAAGCAGTGGTTTAGGCCAGACCAAGCTCCCATTCACCCCTCAAACCCAGCTGTTTATTTTCAGAGGCATTAGAGGAAACACTCGGCGGAGCTTATCAGATCCAAACAGTCACACTTCTTTGTTATTCCACACACAGGCCTCCTCTCAGCTCAGCCTCATTTTCACTAATTGTTTTCTTTTTTTGCTCGCTAGAATAACACGGAGGGCTACATTTAACACAAGTAGTAAGGGAATCTTTCAGTGTAAACAAGGCAGATACAATGCACAGTGGGATTCTATCTGAGGACTGGTGTTATTTTATGGCTTTTGGGGCAGGCCAGAGGGCATATATTGGATTAGTAGGTACATATGTTGAGGGAATATTGGTGAAATTAAATATAGATCGTTTTTGTCTGCAGTCTTCGACCTCCCATTGAACATCTACCCGTCCCTCCTGTTAACCTGGAGGGTTCTCACCTACTGCGTTGGCACGTACAGTGTTTCAGACGCGTGTTTCTACAGTATAATCACATTTCTTATGATGCTACCAAAGGTTCACATGCATTCCATTACGTGTGTGTGTGTGTGTGTGTGTGTGTGTGTGTGTGTGTGTGTGTGTGTGAGTGCTAGGATGGAAATGTAAGATTAGAAGCAGCAGAAGAGAAAACCCGTATGTCTGTCTTCTCGTGTATACCTGTACCTCTCTCAAGAGGAAATGTTCATCTTATCTCAAAACACTTCTCACCGGTAGACGTCATTTGCTATTCTAGAAAGATGCAGGTACTGATGAGTCAGCATATTCTTTCTCCCTCGTGGATGAGGGAGAAAGGTATAATAATGACAACATCCTTTTGGCTTCCTACAGAAGTACCATTGGGTATGTACTGAACAGTAGGACATGTTTTGATAACAGAGATAAAGGAGAGGATGATCTCTGCAGTACACAGAGTCAACATGGTGGCAGTGTTGCACTGTCTATGGAGCACAAACCCACAAGGCCACACGGTGCCAAACAGCTAGACCAGAACAGGCATCATGCCCATGAGTGAATCTGTCAACAGGCTCATGAAATAAAGTCATGAGAGTGAACTGTCAGTATGAAGTAACTGTCAGTACAAATATTAAACAACAATACAACAGTATAACAATATAACAACATAACCAATCTAATGAAAAGACAATAACTCTGAGTTAGTCTTTGTAAGTCTCTTTTCTTGCACCCTATCTGCTACTGGATGTTAGATCCAATTATTGTCACACTTTGCATTATAAAACTCAAACTAAAAGAAATAAATCAGTGTGTGTTCACCAACGGGAAGCATTTATGATTGCTCATGACTGACAACACCACCTCTGTTGGCCAGTGAAGCGTTCAGACAAGCTTGACGCTATAACGAAATATCAAGGCGAACCTCATCAAAAAACTCCCACCCTGTGTCCCGCTGCCAGCAGGAGCCCTCATAGATGGGCCATGCCTGGTTCTGCCAACAGCTCCATAAAATAAACACACAGTAAATCCAGCCTGATTAACATGAATCACCATCACGTCACTGCTAATGGACTAAGGGCCACTCTGTGAGATCCCCCTGACCTGGGTGCAGAGGGAGGGAGGGCTCTCTCAGGACTGCCCAAGCACCCAAGAATCAAGCTATATAGGCTGAGATACAACGACATTCAGGACCTAAGATGCAACCCCACAGCACATCTCAGTGGATTCAAGTCTTTTTCAGTTTGTTTTGCATGTTGCATGACGACAGGGGCTAAAAGCCTGCGATTCAACATGTGTGTCAGACACGGTAAACTTCACTTTATGGATGTTATCCCCGTATCTAGAGTGAGGGCTCCCTGAAAAACATGCCGTTTTTTGTGAAAGTCATTATTTAACAGCCTCTTTTCTACTGTGGCAGTGCCAGACAGAGTTTGACTAAAAGGTCCCACAAGGCCTGTAACTTATTGTCAGGGATTGGATTTCGGCTAAAATTAGCCATCAGACTCAATTTATGACCCTGATTGAGGACTACGAAAATGCCAGTAACTGCCTCCCTCATAACATAAGCTAACCCCAACATTTGCGATATAATGTTGCAATTTAATTCAACCCCACATCGTAAGGCAAATGTGTAAAAGCAGTACTAATGGTAGCTTAGGTTTCCCCAAAGTATTGAACTGGCCTAAGCGGGTTGGAACAACAGTGAAATCCCAACCAATATTATGGAGGTGAAAACAAGGGTTTCTCCTTCAGTGACTTGACTTGTCTATCTAACTGGAGGCTCTATGTTATTAAATGATGGACGGTTTTAACATGGGCACAATGTGGCTTGAACATTCTTTGTATATAGGCTACTGTAGAATCCTTGCAAAAACACTGCAATAACCAAAAGGTTGCTTCACCTACAGTGGCTTTAAACTCACAAATAAACATATTAACCACTTTCTTATCCAACATAATTTGTAACAACATTATTGGATGTACTGTTGTTGCAACTTACTGCACACAGAGTTGTAGAAATAGCAAGGTCAGTTTTGCAGCTGCACCACACATTGCGCCGGAGCCCAGCTGTTGTGACAAGAGTTCCATTATCATACTAATGCATCACCATAAATCAATTCAATATCTCAATACATATCAGAGGAACTAGATAGGTTCTTTATTTGCTTTGTATTTCCATGTAGGCTAAAAATAGTTTGTTTTTATCATGGAATCTTTATCACATTACTGATCTGGATGTGAATGAACAGTGGCAGCAGTGTTCTGAAGAAGGTCTGCATGCAGGGTTACCTGAAGACAAATGACCTTTTGATTGAAAAGGAGAGACATTACTTAGTAAAAACCATGTTCGTTCTTCTATGTTTAAAGAGGTGTTGATTCTGAGAAAATTACTGGTCCCTCCCTCCCCTTTTTCCTATTGAATATGAAAACAGGTCCAAACGGTTCTATTACAGCCCTATACTTAGTCCCAACCTGTGGCCACTCCAGTAATTATCAAAGATTATTTGAGTAGTTTGCTCCCCCTTTCCTCTTTTGGCAGGGACGTGTCGTATACTACAACACCCCCTCGCCCCCTCCCTCCACCTGAACAAGGGTGGCTGGTTGTAAAATAATAGACGATCAGCCAGTAATAATTTGCAGTCCAAACAGGTCTGGCTGACATCTCTGACATTGTACGTTGTACTGGCTGTGCTGCTTGGTAACAGTTTGTATGTCCATGCTCCACACAGGCACTGGGCCCTGGCCTTCAGTACTAGTTCAGAGGCCAGAAACTCTCTCCACTCCGCTCCTCTCCTCTCCTCTCCTCACCTCTCTCTCCTCTTTCCCACTCTCCCCTCTTTCCAGGACAGGGCATGTATCTCAGTTGGGAGACTGGTCTGCCCACACAGCTGAATAATGTTATTGTAATGACAGATACAGACACACACACAGACACACACACACACACACACACACACACACACACACACACACACACACACACACACACACACACACACACACACACACACACACAGACAGACAGACAGACAGACAGACAGACAGACAGACAGACAGACAGATAGACAGACAGACAGACAGACAGACAGACAGACAGACAGACAGATTTCCCTCCCTCTCCTTTCCTCTGCTGAGGTGAGCTGACTTCTAGTTTCCCAGGCTGCAGTATGGATTGCCACATTCCTGTGGTTGGCGAGGGCAGAGACCCTGGACCATGGTCCTGGCACTATTCTAGCCCACACCCAGTGCGATGGGCTGCAGGCTTGACCACTGGCATCCCCTCTCTATGCCCAATGATTACAAAGTGAAACAGAGTGGACCACACACACTCATAATCTCTTCTGACCTGACTGGCACCACTATGGAAGCATGCAGAGAGGTACCCTGGCACAGACACACACACACACACACACACTCATTCTCACATACACACATGCACAGCAAACACTCACACTCATTCATCTATTTCCTCCTAATAAACCTCCTCAGAGTATGGCCACTGACAATATGTTAGCCTGACTAACACACGCATGAGGTCAATGTGCGTCGCACCCAGACAGACAGATGGACAGACAGCACACCCTGGTTATGCTGTTTTACACACAGCCACAGCAGAGGAAATTGAATGGGACACTTTATCAACTGGGGCGGGAGGTGGGGAGACATTGGTGTAGCAGCTTGATTAGAGCCGTAGCCCAGAAACTTATGTAAGGACTTGCAGTTGGCCCTGTCTGTGATTATGCCAAGCCAGCTATGTGCATGAGAGAGAGTGCTCTATTTAAACAGCAACTGGATTTAGAGAGAAATTAGAAATTAGAGAAATTATAGTGAACTGAAAGGTTAAATACAGAATGTAACAATTTCAGTAATAGAGAATGTCAAATCTAAGCCTCTGCCATCATTTTACATGGCAGTCCTGGAGCAAGCTGAATTCCTCCCTCACCTTTGATTGTAAGTTTGGCGTTCACGATAGTTAGCAGGAAAACATCAAATACTCTATCAAAATGTGCCAGTATCAACAACAGAACATGACAAGGTTATTAAACCCCGGACCTAACATAGTGGACATGACATAGTGTAAAGTCTTGAGTGAGTGAGGAGGAGGGGTGTTTGTACAACATGACAATGTGTACTTTGCAGGTCTCTGTGGGGAGGGCTGTGTGTATATAATGGCCAGGCGGTACAGTAGTTGACCATTCGGTGACAGACACCAGTTGACAGGCAAGGCCGCAGCACACTTTCTCAATCTTAACACTCGGTAGACAGGTCCTAATTTGTCATGGCTGTTACTCGTTCTAAATTTGTTCAGCCGACTCCACTTATGAATTCATGGTGAATGTGGAAAACATTTCAATTATTATTATTATTATTTTTATTTTTTATTATTCTGTTTAACTTTCTAATCAGGTAATGAAATGTTATGCTATAGGTTAACAATTGTACAGTGGCTAGGTTTTGGGTTAGGGAGGTTATGGCTTGTTTTGCGCTGTAATAAACTCCTCTGCTCTGAGCGCTGCTCTCTTAAGCACCTAATTAGCAGAAAGCCCAAGGCACCAATCAGGCAGTAAAACACTTGTCATTTGTCAATCTGAGTGTTCAGAGTCCATCCGGCTAGCAAGCTCCTGAGAGGTAAACGTCTTTACAAACAAGTCCCTCAACGACCAGCCAGCCTGTCTGCTAATCCCCCGCAAACCCACTCTTGCTGCTCCAGATTTACGACCCAGTCAGCAGGGCTGGGAGCTGGGGGTGTGTATGTGTGTGTGTGTGTGTGTGTGTGTGTGTGTGTGGTGTGTGTGTGTGTGTGTGTGTGTGTGTGTGTGTCTGTGTGTGTGAAAGGGGGGGGGGGGGGGGGTTGGATGTGGGGGTGTTGTGCTAGTCCCAAAGTTAGCGCTCTGGTTGAACAAAAACACGGCTGCTTTCTCCATCAACAGGAGCAGGTGTGCCCTGTGGGACAGGGGGGTCGGCCGGTTCCCCTGCACTTGATTCTGGGGGTGAGGAAGGAGAGAGCCACAGCCATAGGGCCCATGCAAAGGCTCCGTGTGAGTGAGAACAAGTGTCCAGGCCAGCTGACGGAGTGGAGGCCTGCCCTGCCCTCCAGATGACTCCATTGCTCTATATTGGAAACCCGCGTGCGCGGCATCTCTGGTTGGACTGGTTTTACTGGTGCGGCTGCTGCTAGGCAGCAGCACCCCATGCACTTCAAACGCAGAGGCAAATGCACAGCGTAAACAGCTATGTCATTCCTTCTAAATATTAGGAGAGGGGATGAAAGAGGGACAGGATCAAAAAACAGCACGGCGGCCATTCAAAAGAGCTTTCACATAGGCTGGAGTCTCACATACTGTACTGTAGCCTAGCCAGAAGGGAGTTGCGAAACTGCATGCATTTTCCAGGCGTCACTACATAAACAAGTCCAACACTAGATTTAACGGACAGGAAAAGCAGGCTGATGAGAGAAATGATAATATATGTAAGGAATGTAAGTCTATAATAAACAGTTCGCTCTCAGAATGACTTTTCAGGTGCATTTGGAATTGCAAATCAGTTGCCAACATCTAATACTATATTAAATGATATATTGAACTGTATTTTTTTATTTTATTATTCAAATATATGCTTATCCCATAAATACATTATGTTCAGTGCAGCTGATGATCATCACACTTCACAGCCATCATGTGCGTGTGCGTATGGTAACTTTGCCAGGCCATTTGGAGAAACAGTGTACCTAACTCTATCCTATGAAGGGCTGTTTTGTTCTGGCCTTCACTGTGTCCCCTCTTTCAGATTTGCATCATGTCCTTCAGTCCCAGTCAACAGATAATCACCTCCTGTGCAAATAAGGTGGAAGTACTGTATCTACCACGGTATAGTCTTGACTAAGTGTCAAATGAGCAGAGCACATTCATGCAACCAGTTTGTGGTGTGCAGTGACAGTTTGAATGTAAATACTGCATGGCCACATTGGGACACCTGTGATTACAGAATGCACGTACATCCACAAACAAAGGTCTTATAAGGCACCATGCTGTCAGAGTTGAAACACAAGTCACACAGAACAGAATCAAAAGCAACAGCAGTGAATCCCTTGAGCCTTTGTTTTGATTTTGGATGGGATATGCTGTGTTACGCCAGTCGAGCATAAAGACCCCTCTATGTGTGTGTGTGTGTGTGTGTGTGTGTGTGTGTGTGTGTATGTGTGTGTGTTCCTGTGTGTGTGGGTGTGTGTATGTTTATGTGCGTGTGTGAATGTGTGTCCCCGTGCATCCGTGTGTGTGTGTGTGTGTGTGTCTGTGACTGTCCCCCTCACACATTCTGCCATGCTCATCTGTGCTGATATCACAATTAGACAGTCACAGCTGCGCGCGACTGGCCCTGGCAGGCTCCTCTCAGAGCTGTGTGTTGTTTGCAGAGTCCCAGACAGAGGGCTGCACGTGTTGTTTTCGTGAGCAGAGAGAGGGTGTGTGGGTGAGGCTGTGTGGGGGTCTGTTCCCTCCTCAGTCTACTCTATGCCATCACGGATAGAGATAAGCCAAATCCTACTCAAAGTTAGCAGTCTGGGGGGGGGGGGGGGGGGGGGGTGGTGAGTGCTTCAGTATAGCCCCAAGCAGCACCCACCCTCGTGGAATGGCCAGGCAGAAGAAACTGTAGGCCAGACGGGGAGAAGAGAAATGTGCAAGAACAACAACACCACGTCAATGATGATTTTTCAGGGGGTGAAAAAGGGGAATAAAGACAGAGAAAAAACAGAATGCGATGAATCTCCAGGAATGGCTTTCAGATCACGGGTGAAAATGTTCCAAGCTTGAAGCTTTTATCGTCCCCGGCGACCCGAGTCACCAGGGCAGCCGGGGCTGGAAGGGGAGACGTAGAGGTGCACTCAGTGTTGGCGTCAGGTGGGTTTCAGGTTGCTGCTCTCCCAAATGTTTTAGTGTTTACTTTCACCTTGCAGTCTGCCTCCAGCTCCCTTGAGTCTACTTATCATGTACAACAGAAGGATTGATGACCTTGGGGAGCAGACATCAATTTCAATGGCTAATGCAGCAGCCAGCTCATAATTCTTAGACTGTACAGGGATTAAATCAAACTGAAAGGCATTCAAAGCATTACATGTTATGTTACTGTACTTTCGTGATGCTTTTTTAGAATTGTATTGAGACGCACCAGAAGCAGGTGCATGATATATTGACATAATGTGTTTGTCTGTGTAATAATGTAAATATGGCCGTGTTGTAGACTGTTGTTCATGAAAAATGTCAAAGATCAACTTTACTGAACAGCCTTATAATATAAGCTTCATCTAAAGCTTATCTTTTACTCAGACAGTGTGTTCACCATAATCAATCTTACAAGCACAGACAAGCATCGCTTTTTACACTTTAGATACATAGGAGAATTGTCTTCTGTTTGGGTCAATGACTAGGTTAGCATACTGAGAAAAAATGAACAACACACCAGGTGTTCAACTGGCCCTTTGACTGACAGAAAAGTACATGTAAGGTAAGGAAAGGTACACTAAAAGCAGTGAAAATACCTTGTAACTTCCTTATTTGATATGTAAATATATTTGTACTTTTGATACAAAAAAGTACATATGCAGATTCCTTGTTTACTTATCTAAATCAACAGTAAGATAGAAAGAACGAAAGAAAAACAGAAAAACAGCCAACAGACCATAGAACACCTGTTGTTTGACTACGTTCTAACCTCCTGGTGGTTTACAGAGCTGACATCCTGACTGTCTTTTTAATAGCCAGTAGGTCAACATTTCACTTCAGTGATTTAGTTCATCTTCTGTCTGCAAATCGAACCCTCGCTGTGTGCATGACAATGTAATGGCATTATGGATTGTTGCATATTTAAAGTAAATAGAGCAAAACTATACTATAGTGATGCAATTTCAAGCTGCAGAATAGAACGTCATAACCCTACTGTGACCCATAATACAGAACATTATATTGATAGTAGGCTCATATCTCAAAAATTTCTCCCAATAAATGTTATACAACAATCAAATGCTTTATGAGTTTGTAGCATAGCAACCAAACATGATAAACAGCCATAACAAAATGGCAGTTATCATTCCTGACTCTCAAACTGTAGTGATTGTATCACTGATTATCAGTTAATTATGTTGCGAACACATATCTATATATGGTAATGTCAATACTTGGGCTCTCTTCTAGAATATCTATTGTCACTATATCACCAAGTGACGACTAACAAGAAGCACGTTGGACTAGTCAATGCCACAGATGATATCTGTCCATATAGTATAAAAACCACAGGCAATCTCTCTACACTATTATACAGTAAATGGGCTGCAATACCACAGATGATATCACCAATACTATCAACCCCACGGTTAAATGTTTATTTTAATAAAGGCAAAGAGAGCACAGGTAGTACCCTCCTCTACAGCCATGGGGCTGATGAGAGCTCATTGTACAAGCTTAGATGGACGGGTAGAGAGCGTCTCAGCAGACAGCCAGGTCTGGAATGTGCTGCTTTGATCACTGGATTATGGTTTCATCATTAGGGCTGGGCCGGCTCATCTGCCCCCCTCTGATCTATGGGGCCCCTCAGATCCCATCGATATTCCTTGTCATACTCACAGGATGTCCAGATCGTATCGCCCCCACCACTCCTCAGCCAGGATTAAACAAACCCAATATTGTAACCTTACACCCACAGTGAAAGAATGAAATTAGGTTTCTTCCCAGGAGGCCAGACAGATGATTTTATTCAAAGTAAATTATTTTATAAGCTGCCCCCCTTTGGACACCAAGTAAGCTTTGATTCTTCATATTGTTTGGATGAAACCGGTGAGTAGCTAGTGACTGATTTGATACTCAAGGTCAGGATCCCGGAATATTGCCCTTGACACTCAAAGAGAATAAGATAAACAACAGTGAAAGACAGAACCTATATATATGTGCTGCAATTAAACTTGAATGTCTGCACACGTGTGTCGGTGCACTTGCATACTGTAGTGTATGGTGTTCTTGCAGAGCTGGTACAGTACATTGTTCTCATTGAAAGGGGAATAACCATCCACTTAATGAGCCTGCAAACATCAAAGGCAAGTGTTATTTTACAAGATTGTTGCTACAGTGATGCTCCTTTGACATAGTTAAGTAATCAATAATGTCTTTATGAGGTGGATTCCATGGCACAGGATGGACTGACTGAGTGCCAACGTTAGTTACAGCAGTACTTCATTATGCACTAAGGTAACCCTTAACAATAAACTCCTGATGCTTCTCCCCTACTGGCTCCTCCATACGAGTCCCTCCCTTTTAGCCACGTTAAAAATGGTCAGTGCTTCACCTCGTTTTTGTCCTCGATGCTCATTGGTTATTGGGAATGGCCTGTTGATCAACAGAAAGCGGTGTTGCCGTACTTGACGTAGTAATAACCCCTGGCTAGACAGATAACGACCCGATTATGATAAACGAGAGTTGAGTAAAGGAACAGATCACTCAGGCGATGACGCTTGAACGAGACGTGGTTAATGATACACTATACCTGTCTTACACTGTCTTGCATCATGTCACGGTGTGTTCACAATGCAGCTTGAAAAATTGCCATACAGTTGCCCTAACCCTGTGGAAAACAGCCCATAGTAAACCATGATTAAGTATTAAGAAGCCATACTAAGTAGGATTGCTGACCAATACAACAAAGAACCGGATTTACAATAAGCCGAAACCTGAATAAAGACTCATGTCTAGTATGCTATCATTACAGCCATGAAGGGCCAATATGAGTTGAGGACAAAGGCCCGTGAAATTTTGGATTGTTGATCGTCTGGTGGAACCCTTTGATGACTAGACGGAACACTTTTGACAAGTGTGGAACTAGGTGGAGCCCTTTGATAAGAGTGATGTGACACGTTATAGTAAACCGAGTCAATGGCATTTCAAATGTTAACAGTGTGCCCACACACTCCCCTGAGTACTGTGTGACTGTGATGGGCCCTAGCCTCCCTGTGTCTGCTCCAGTCACAGCCACTGTCTGACAACACAGCAGTCAAGCCTCATAAAAGGAACCGCAAGAGCACTAGCTCCTGATAACCAGCGTTCCTTCTCATGAACTTCAGACAGCTTTGTTCTCCACCGCCTCTGATGAAATGGCTCAGTCATGGCCACATACCATACATTCCCGAGGTGAGTCAGATAAGAAAGAAATTATACAGTAAGTACAGTATAGGCACCTCTGCTTTACGCACAGTCAATATACACTCACCAAACACTTCATTAGGAACACCTGTGGACGTCCATGGACCCAACCTGCCTTTTGTCAACAGGCCAAGCTGGTGGAGGTGGTGGAGGTGGTGTAATGGTGTGCGGAATGTTTTCTTAGCACACCTTGGGCTGTTAGTACCAATCGATCATCCAAGCGAGCCTATTTGAGTATTGTTGCTGACCATGCATGTGCATCCCTTCATTGCCACAATGTACCCATGCATCTTCTAATGGCTACTTTAGAAGTGATATTGCACCATATCACAAAACAAAAGTCGTCTCAAACTGGTCTCATGAACATGAAAATGAGTTCTTTGTTCTTCAGTGGCCTTCTCAGTCACCGGATCTGAATCCAATAGAACACCTTTGTGATGTGGTAGAATGTGAGATTCACAGCTTGAAAGTGCACCTGAAAAATCTGCAGGAATTGTGTGATGCCATCATGTCATCATGGACCAGAATCATGGACCAGAATCTCAAAGGAATGTTTATTGTGGAATCAATATCCCGAAGGATTGAGGCTGTTTTGAGAGCAAAGCTCTAGCTAGTACCCAGTATTAGTATAGTGTTCCTAATAATGTGTTCGGTGAGTGTATTATTTAAAGTCACTTCTCAGTCAAACTAGAGGACAACAATGACCTTTGCTGCTAATGGATATCCCTCTTTGTGAGCTTTGGCAGAGAGGTAAAACCGCTGTACAGTACTGAACTCTTCTTTCTAAATGTAGGTTAAGACCAGTAGCTTAAGCTGAATAAGGCTTGTTCCCTCTACAGTCTACTGAGGGCCCAGGTCAGTTCCGATTTCACTAGCCCGGGGCTTTCATCCACCAGAGGTCTGTGTGATCACTATGTAAAGCATTCACTGTCTCTCTAAGTGTTTATGGAAAAGTGGCCATTTAAACCCCCAAGACCCCCAAGTAATCAGACGCTAGGACTATCAACACTAGGCAAGCTGTTATTTTTAGAGGTTATGGGCTGCAAGTCTGTCGTTTCTCTCCTATTTACATTTCAAATTTAAAAATACATGTATAACAAATTGTGCGTATCACTTTCTTTTTTATTTGGAGGGCAGTATAGGTCTGAAACAGGCAGACCACAGACATGGTACTAAACCACAGAGGAAAAAAATATATACAGTGTTCTGTATTCTGAAATAAGTACAAATCAGGGATTCAAGCTATGTCTACTGACCACAAGGAAGCTTAACTACTATAAACATTACTTAACGTATTTTGACTCCTAAAGTCTTACTTTAAATAGTTCAATTCAATGTCAAGCCACAGTACAGATGATTGAATAACATAACGTGTGCCAGGTCTAGTGCTATGGTACTGCATTCTGCATCCTGAAGTAGTCTTACACAGAGCGTGTGTGATGTTTCTTGAACATCTTAATTAGAGTTTCCCGTCACTCTAGGAATTCTCCTCACTTTGGCCGTACACATCTTGTGTTTTCCCCTTTGCATAATTAAGATGTCAGAAACAAGACCCAAACATTAATCACAGACTTTAGGCAAACCACGGTCAAATCTGACCGAGAGCAACTTTCATCAATCATAAATATTGTGTTTTACATTTGATTGCCTCAAGGCCTGATGATATCCTCCACACTAGGCATTTGAACATATAAAATTGCTGACTAACCACTGGCATTGAATTTTGAGGTTTTAGTCAACTTTGTAACATCGGTGGTGTTTCCGGTCAAAAATGACCGCCATAGGAAATTAATGGATAACACAAGTTGTAACAAGCTACAACATTCCAGGATGTATCAGACCTGTTCAAATACCTCATATATAAAGTTTGACACATTTCAAACTAAACAATTAGGTGTTTGTTATGGGAACCCTTCTCTTTCCCGTGCTTATTTGCCCATCCGAACCAGACCTTCCAGACTAAACATTGTTTAGTCTGGAAGGTGTGGTTCACCTGGGGTGAAAGAGAAGGGTTCCCATAACTCTGGAAGGTATGGTTCTGATGGACACATAATCCTGCCCCTGCTCATCGACGGAGAGAGCGTGGAGATAGTCTATAACCTCCGATTCCTGGGACACAACATGCGGGATGACCTGGCCTGGAAGGACAACACTAAAGGCACCATCAAGAGGGCACAACAGCGGCTATACACCCTGAGATGCCTCAAGAAACAACACAGCAAGAAGGAGATGCTGGTGGCCTTCTACCACGGCGCAGTGGAGAGCATCCTCACCTTCGGCATCTCCAACTGGTTCCACAGCTGCACGGCAGCGGAGAGAAGCGATCTACAGAGAGTCGTGAGAACAGCACAGAAGATCACCGGCGCCCCCCTCCCCTCTCTGGAGGAGCTGTACAAAACACGCTGTCTCAGGAGGGCCTCCAAGATCTCCAAGGACCCGACCCACCCTGGGCACGAACACGTTGTCAAGCTGCCCTCGAACAGGAGGTACAGGACCCCGGCCGCTAAGACAAACAGACTGAAGGACAGCTTCTACCACAGGGCCGTCAAGGCCCTGAACACAGAAAAGGCCTAAGTTCTGGGCCCAGGACAGCCCGGACGGATTGTATGGCAGCTAGTGCTGAGGCACAAACATGTACATTTTCAAGCCTGCAAACTGTGACACTTTAAAATAATGTGAAAAAATACTTTCTTGTGAAATATGACAACCCTAGTTGACTATCTGTGCAGTATAGTACAGTGGATTGTGTACATAGCCTCTATTGATGTAAACCAGCTCCTTACCTTCTTGTGATTTTATGCATCTATGCTTTTTCTAAAATGTGTTTCTTTTTCCTTTCCTAAACACCAGGGGAGCCTCCCCTCCTAAATTTCGTTGTTTGGTACCTGTACTGTAGCAATGACAAATAAAGTCTATCTATCTATCTATAAGCACGGGAAAGAGAAGGGTTACCATAACAAACACTGAAATGTATCAAACGAAACAGGTGTTTGTTATGGGAACCCTTCTCTTTCCCGTGCTTATGAAATGTATCAAATGAAACAAATGTTGCACAGTATGTTGAGATGTTGAAGAACTGATCCAATGTGTTGTTTGGCAGAGATATAGGGCCGGTTTCACAGACAAGGCTTAAGCCTAGTCCTGGACTAAATCACACTTTCAATGTAAAATCTCCATTGAAGATGCTTTTTAGTCCAGGATTAGGCTTAAGCATTGTCTGTGAAACTGGCCCATAGAGTTTCAGGGTGTAACTGGCCTTCTTATTTGAAATTCTCAAAAACGGAAATGAAATATTCAATTTCTACTGTGAATGTAGTCACATTACAGTAATTTGGTCATATCTATGTTCATTTTTTAACATCTCACAGGTCTCAGCTTTCACCAGGTACCAAATGTAGCAAATTTGACCATGTAGTTTTGGAGATATGAAGCAGTTAATCAGACCGGTCTAATTAGACCGGGAACACCAAGGATGGGGGGGCAAACATGAACACAACCGGAGGGTTAAAAAAAAAAAAAAGTTTTCCAAACGACTCTCTAATTTTATATTCTTAAACATATTAATAACATGGGCTATTAACGTCAACCTTTTGGGATGGAAGGTGGTCAATTATAGATTCAAGGAATATGACTGATGGTACAAAGGGGTTTGTGTGAGATTAGATGGATTTGGAAGAAAAAACTCTAACATCTCATGAACATAATAAAAGCGATGAAACCAACCGTAAGATACAGGAAGTGATACAATGAGAGGCGGGCATAGCAAAACTTCTAAAGGTATTGTATTGATGTACTGTACAAATAAGAGCAAGCTTCACATCGCAACTATTCTCCATTATTGAATAGTCACTTACTGTACCTACTCACGTGTAAGATAAGGTCATGTAGGACCAAAATGAGACATCCTTTAATAGCAACTTGGATAAGAACATCTTTCCTAACCTCCCCGTGGCCCTTAGACAGTAATTGCACACTTTTCACATTTCATGTGTTTTACATTTCCTTTTCGGATTGGTGTGCAGTGAGGCATTCTTCCACAACTCCCTCAAAGTTTACCCAAATGCGGTTTGGAGGCTAGACCTATTATCTGAGCATGGGCAACACTGCTGATCAACTGGAAACTTTCACCCATGCAACTGAAGGACTTTTACTGTAGCTACAGTATGTGATTCTTACACTACGTCAAGCAACATATACCGTACCCTTAATGTAAACCTAGCTAAATCAAATCCTAGAAAAGGTAATCATTATATAATTTTTTGTTTTGGATCCATCATGTATAAGGAAAGAGACCGTTCATTTGCTTTGCTTAGTGAGTGGTAAATCCACCTTCTGATCCTCATACATTGGTGCCCTCTCTAATCTCTAAACTGTACCTGACATTCTTAACACATCACCTGAACAAAACGTGTGTCTGCGAAATGAATAATTTCCTTGTAAACTAACCTTTACATTCATGTTGCAAGTGAGTCAATAGAGATACTATTACCTGACTACTCTATAATTAGGCTTACCCACCTTGTGGATGCACACACCCTTCCTCCTACCTTTCCTCTGTAATTGACTGTAATGGGATCCTAAACCTGTCATCTCTGATCATCAAGTATGACGGTTGGAGAGTTCATCGTACAGATGTATCTACTACTCATCCAGCCTGTCTATTAATTCAGTACAGAACATTTAAAACGCAATGAGACCGCTGCAGAATGTTCCAGAAGGGCGGCGAGCATCCTTTTCCCATACAGACACTATAACCCAGTGGAAAAACACCTCCAGCTATTTTGGAAGTCATTTGTTGATATTCCCATGTTTGCTTTTAGTAGTCTTGAACGCACGTCAGATCAAACATATTAATGCACGTCTCTGTATTAACTTATCACTGAGGCTATGGCTCCCTAGAGGGATACAGAGCACTGTCAGCACTCATACAGCACAGACCTTGTCATACTCATTCTATCACATAAACACACACACACACACACACACACACACACACACACACACACACACACACCACACACGTACGCACACGCACACACACACACACACACACACACACACACACACACTCACACACACACACACACACACACACACACGCACACACACACACACACACACACACACACACACACACACACACACACACACACACACTGTGAGTCTAATAATGGGCAGATTGTCACAGCACTCTCAGACACAGACAGTACTAGGCTGCTCTCTCATGGTAATAATGCTCACAATGGCTTCGTTCCAGACAGGTTGAGTGATTCATCTCTGTGCTGTTTGAGGGATTGATTTATACAGTATATTCCTCCTGAACCTGGGCACAAGTGTGTGTACTCAAACCTGAGACATGCTGTGTCGGTTTGAGCAGTGCCACTGACACTCCCTGGGGACATTTCTGTAACCCTTTTCTGCTAGTGGCATTGACTATAGTGAAAGGTACCTACTTTGACGGGAAAACCGCAACTGCTTTTCTTATATCAGTTACTGTTATATGTAATTAGTACAAGTACACTGTAAAATGGAAAGAATTACTAAAGTAATCATTTTGAATGTAATTCCTGACTTCTCCTAGGGACACACATAGATACATGGAGCTATGATTACAGTGGGTTATACAAACCATCCAACCAGGTGTAACCTGTACAGTACATGTCAGTGGGAACAGGTGCTGCAGCTTCTCATCAAGGCAAGTCCATTCAAAGCAGCTGAATGCCACTGTGCATTAGAGTGAACTGGACCAAAAAACATAAGAAGTGTAAAAAGGAGGAGATACAATTAGTAGTAGTAGTATCAGGATTTACAATCATATTCCTCTAATACTGTCCCCATGTCTCTCACTATATTTCGCTCTCTCTCTCCATTCTATACACCAGCTTGCCAGACCTCATTTTAGAATGTCCATCTTAATTCCTTTCTGGCTTTTATTTCTCATGTTACACTTCTGGTGAGTTCTTACTGGAGCAGCTGCCTGCCAGTACAAATACAGGGCATCTATTGAAAACACACTGGCCACAATCCCGATCAAGCATTGGGGACAATTAAAGAAAAGACATCGATATCACAGAAATAGACAATACAGCATTTTCCCAGAGCTTTTCATTCCAACTCTATTTTCTGCTTTTATTACGCTGATACTAAGCCAACATAACCACACCACTAGCATAACATAGAGGGGATGCTCAGGAAACATTACACACTGACTTGGACCAGTCTGAATGAACTCCCACACGTTGGTGTGCGACTCTCTCTACTGTTTTTACAGGAAGTCTTATATATTGGTTGGAGGTTTTCCTGTATTGCCTTCCAGTGTAAAGACACCACACAGAGTTGGCAGTCTGCGAGTCGATGACGTGTTTCACGGGCCTGATTATTGCGTCTTAATCTCTCATTAGAATTCATTGACCCATGCCCGGCCAGGGTGAGGTCACAGGCATATTTCATGCAGAGATCAGAGGTCATGGAGGAGGTGCAGAGTTCCGGTGCTTTGTGTCTGTTTTTCAGAGGGAAGTCTCTCAGACCTCCAAACACATCCACTTCCTCCTCTCCCCCTCACACTTGCGCCCTCCCACACATTTGACCTCTGACTGCTGGGGCCCCCTGTCCCGCTGCCTATTGATTCCTTGGCATTGAACTTGAATCTAGGGGCCACAGGGACTACAATGAAAGAAGCATTGTCCCTCTCCAAGATAAATTGCCCACCAAACAATAGTTGTGCACTTTCCCTTATTCCCCTATTCATAAAATGAGCCACTTATCTTGAGCTGTCCTGGGCTCTTTGACCGACTATTTCATGAGTGGGAAGTCGGGGGTAACGCATGCAGTTCCTGTCTATGGGAGACGTATTTAATCAGACTTATCACCAGATGATAAGAACTCTATGTGAGACATCATAGTCTCATAATGTAACCTGACCAATGTCTGACAACATCACTGGGCTGCCTAGAATCATAAATGAAATGACTGCAGGAAGTGATCAACACAGCTCTCAAAACGCATGTCTTCTGCTCTAATTGAGTGAGACATTTTAGATCCCTAATTAATCTAAAATTAATCTTAATAATTCGGTATAACATTTCACTAAAAGCTAATTCTGCTACATTCCATTTAATGCCAGCTCCATTCAAGGGCATACTACTGTGGTCTGTTCTAAATGTTAAATGTCACAATGGAATGAGTGATCCTCATTGCTTCTAAAGTGTAGAGTGCACAGTACAGTAATCACCACCAGAAGCGATCTGTGACAAGTACCGTAAGAGGAGATGGCATAATTAGCTACTTTATATTTCACCTTAATTAGAAAAAAATAATGATTCCAATGTAGACCTATGAAAACATAGCCAGTTGTAGCAAATTAGAAATAAATTCACTGATTTCTCCTGGTGTAAACATGAAACCATCTGAGTTTCATTACAATAAAGAAATAAAATAAACATTAGCCTAAGGAACAGTAGTGAGTGCATGCTTCATTAAAAGGCAGTCTTGTTGCAAGTACATCATGAAATACTTACCGTAGCTAATTACCATGGGAGACTCCTTTGGTTTCTCTACCATAAATATACCAATTAAAGACTATGTGTAGACTGATTACTGTAGTACGAGAGAGAGGTCCTCTGATTAGAATGGACCCACAAATCACTTTCAATACTCTCATCTGGATGTTTCAATCCAACCCACTGAAAAACTGAAATCTTACTGTACTTTTACATACTTTTACACATGGCTCCCTGAATATACTGTGCTGAAATAACAATGCTACACTCAAATGTTAAAATACTGTGCATAATTCAATATTTGAAGATATGTAATAGATCCTAATTCAATTATGTTCAAAATAAATTAATAATCCTTTCAATATTGCTCTTATTGTAAAATGAGATGTCCTTACTAAGATGATTATGTTGGCGAAAAATCTGGACACATTTTTGCTGAAGAAGCCTTTGCCTCTATCGGTGTTTGTTACAGGTAGGCCAAACAAGGACAAGTGTTTCATCTGCAGACTGCTCCTCTGTCTCTGCCTTGACCTTGTTATTCCAGGCATAAAAAGTTAACTTCTTATCAGAAACAGCTGGTGATAGGCTACATACGCCTCTGCCTTCTTGTATCTTTTCAAACAGACGCAGGAGCAGCAATACAGATTAGAGACTCATCACATTGTATCAACATTGTGGCTATGCAACTACTTTGTCTTCTGAACCAGTATTACAATATTTAATACGATTTGTATTCCATAAAGAAGGCATCGTTTTAACCTCCTAGTTATTATAGGCTAATACCTCAAGAACAGCTGTTAAGACATACCCTTTTGAAGCCCCTTTTCAAAGGATCAAGCTAGTTGATGTACGAGCCACAATGGCTAACATTGTGGACCCTCTTGACAGATTTGTGGGCAAGTTTGACACCTTCACTCCTGCCTATGTGGCCCAGGACTTGAACTCAGATTCCAGAGAGCCAGGCAGTTGTTCCCTCCAAAGCCCTTCTCTTTGATACCCATGCCCAAGGGAGGCTCTAACAAGGCGATAACAGTAAAACACAGAGAGTGGCCCTAACTGGGGACCTGACCTCTGGCAGCCCGGGCCAGACAGCTGGGATGGGGCCAACATTTTATCTGTCTCCTGCTGGTGGTTGTGCACAGGAGACAGAGGGACATGGTTGAGGTCTTATCCTACTGTAAAAGTGGAATTAACATGTGCTCATGTCTGCATGACCATCAATAATCATTCGATTTAAAGTTTAAAGTGTCATTTTAAGAGTCATTTGACTTGTAATGTTTTCCAAGCTTGTATGTCCTGTAATGATGGAATGGCTTCACTTTTTCAGTTTGTATGCTGTCCATTGTATAGTAGTTTACAATACCAAGCAGTGTTGCTCAGGCATCTGATAAAGTGAATTGCACAATTACTTTCTCTAATGATTTCATACATCATTGAGCTAACACTGCGTGGACACATTTTCCATGTCCGCAGCTGCAGCATAACATAGCTGCTGTGTTAAGATCTTGGCCACATCAGTCAAACAGCCATCCCTCTCAGTGCATCTCTATCACTAAATGAAATGCTAGCGGACATAAGCGGTCAGGCACACACAATCTCTCTCTCTCTCTCTCTCTCTCTCTCTCTCTCTCTCTCTCTCTCTCTCTCTCTCTCTCTCTCTCTCTCTCTCTCTCTCTCTGTCTCTCTCTCTCTCTCTCTCTCTCTCTCTCTCTCTCTCTCGCACACACACACACACACACACACACACACACACGTTAATCACTGATTAGCACATTGTAAAATGGATACTGTGCATCCATTCATAGGCTGCATGAATGTGACGAGGCCTATGTTGTGTGTGTTGACTCTGATGCCCCCTTTCTTTTCCCCTCTCCACTCACCCCTCCCTTAGCTCAGCCTCCCAAAGTTTACCCCCATGACTCCAGATGTGAGGACCTGGCCGGGCCGAGTGTGGCTCTGTAACCAAATCAAAGGGGACACAGAGGGTCTCAGTGTCCCGAGCTGTCAGAGCCCAGCCTTTCACAGCCACTAAATTCACCAGGCCGAGACTAGAAAAATATGAAGCCCCAGCCACTCGGGTCATCCTAGAGCTCCAACGCTAATACGATCTACAGAAGAAACAAGTGGACCTACCACCTTAGGGCTGATTAATATGTCTCGGCCCAGCTGCTACAAATTACACTATATACTATTATACTATACAGAGCTTATGGGTATTATTTTCAGATTGCTTAAATGCAGTCGAATTAAGGCTCTAAATTGTGCGCTTTGATGGCTGTTGTATGTCAGTCAGGAGGTAGACGAAACCTTTAGTAGACGAAGGTGGAGTCATTATGTCAAAACTAATCAGTCATCCACCAGACCTGACTGTAACAACATTAGCATGCCCTTTCCAGGCATTGGGTACAGCATGAATTATGTCAGAACGTCCAAAAAGTCCACAATCTTTACACATAGCTTCAGGTATTGATTGAATATAACGAAAATATAACAGTGAAAGGTTTTTTCACTGCCTGCATGGGTAGCTAATCAAACACAGCAAAATATCAATTTTGTTACTGTTTCTCTCCACAATGTGAAACAGAGGAGTGATACTGACTCAACCTCTCACATGTCAACCTTTCGCACACTTCTCTGTCCAAACAGCCAATCAGGATCCATTTAGGCAGTGGGGGCCTGGAACAGGAACTGACAGGCCTGGCAGAGGTGTTCCACGCCACATGTGAGACATGGGAGTCTTCACCAGGCCAGGGCTGAAATCCACACTGCCGTGTGCATAGACACTGCTGATTAGCAGGCTGCCGGTGCAGATGTGCAGGACAAGGTTGCCAGGTGAGATCTCCTAATGGACAGAGAGTGAAGTCACCCACATGGTCATCTGAGGGTTTGAAGCCGCTTGCTACTGTATAGCTACAGTGTGTTGCAACTCCCTCTATTGCATTATTATTACTATTCTCAGATACCTACAGACAGTATTTTGTATTATGATGAAGCTTGCAGAGTCTTATGGGACCTGTTGTTTGTCTTTGAAGTCGTAGACCACATTTTGTCAAATTTGAATACTTTCCCTGTTTAGTTTTAAAAGACCCTTAATATGATGGTTTGGATGGCGGTGTGCTAGCAACAGCACAGATATATGGACAACGATAACAAGAACCAGTCCCCTTCGTACAAGATAAATGCATGGTTACTTAGCGACCAGCTCTGTTATTTTGTTCTTCATTATTTTTATTTATCCTATGTAAACTTCAGCCCTTGGACCATGCTTCTGCTGCCAGATCACCTTTCAGGAGGCCTGCAATTTCAGTGTCCTGCCTCCACGCTTGGATTAGTGTGGTTTAAACAAACTGTGCTCTGGGCTTCATGAAGCCATTCAGACCACAATCATTGTTGAGAGCCCAATCAGACACTTCCAATTCCATGCACTCTGCTTTTTTTCCCCTCTAAAGCGAATAAAGTATTTTTGAAATACAATACTGTGATGCAATATATCAGGTTTGCCACCTGAAGTTGATTTGAATAAAGTATTCTATAACTTCCATTCATTTACATTTACTATCAACTATAAAAGTGATTAACAAAATGTCTGAATAATGAAGAGAAATGTAAATAGCATGGAACTATTCACTGACATGGTAAATAACATGGAACTATTCACTGACATGGTAAATAACATGGAACTATTCACTTAGTTAAAAACATTTTTTACTATACTTTTGTATAGTAGCCCACTAGCAAATAACCTTTTCATCCGCTCAACTGGGAGTTGTCGTGTCTGAAAAATATAGTGGAGGACTACAGACTGCATTTTTCCATAATGAACCAGTCAGACTTTCCTTACAACCTGCTCTTAATGACCTAGGACATCCTAATAGAGAGATGAGGAAAAAAGTCCAGAAGAAAACAAACTCTTAAAAAAAGTTATTTTGCAAACAACATATTCAACAAATACATCTACAAGTCATCCATTTCTTTCTTCAGTGCCCAATAGGTAATATTGGTCAAATGACCTTCATCACTACTGCACTAATGCACAGAGGCACCATGCTGGCTAGCCATTGCTTCACTGCTAAGACTTCCTCTTTTAAAAGCATCATTCCAAATGAGCTTGAACCATGAAACCCCTGGTTTACAGAAAATACAAGTCAGCCTATTGGGCAACGCATGAATTTCAAAACAAAAACAAGAAATGTTCAGAAAGGCCTCTTGTGTTTACCTTTCGAATTTCACCCAATTTGTCTCAATTGCTCAGTCAAGTCATTGAAACTGTATATGTCCTGTCAAAACGCAGCAAAATATGACAGATCACCCTCACTTGATCCATTTTGAACATGCCGTGTTTTTCAAATTGTGTACTCTTTCCATGGCGCCACACCAAGCGGCCTAACATTTAATTAATTTCCCTTTATTTACTCTTCTAGTCGTTGCTTTACTTTGAGAGACAAAGTTAGCCTATGCATAAGTCAAGGCTTTTAATTATCATTGAATACCAATAAAAGTACCTTGCCAGGAAAGCTTGGCCAGTGTTTGGTTTGCTCAGTGTCCAACACAACAACCCCATAAAAACACTGTCCATTTACATTCCATTAATCACCACCTGAGGGCATTTTCGACAAGTTCTGAATGTTGCTCAAAATGTCTGCCAGTGGTACTTTCTCAAATAGAAAATGTTTAGATTATTTAGACATTTAACTGTATGAGACGGGTCCAAACATTTTCAAAACATCTGAAGTATGATTAGTAATTTCACCACCATTTCTACAGTTTTATGCCACAGAATTTCTAATCAGCAATGAGAGGGAAGAAAAATGTAATGTAGGGGGCCCAGTTTTAGCTGCTCAAGAGTTTCACTGAAACATCCTCCGGGGTTTAAGATGTTTACTAAAACTCAAAGCATGACCGTTTTCGCAAAGCTGACCACAATCCATTCGTCATCCAATAGCAAGCAACCAAATTAGTATTTTTCCACCAAGGGACTGGAAGACAGAGTGTGGAGGGCTTCCAGTAGGCTCAGAGGGGTACATGGTGTTTGGGGGTGCCTGTGTTTGATAGTAGACAGACACCACCAAAACACCATCTCCATATGCTGGGAACATATGACCCAGCTCTGTTTCACCCTAAAATCACATGCTATTACAATATAGCGACCAGAAAAAGCAGAATGGCACTTTTTCCACTCTTTTTTGGTTTAAAAAGGGGATACCCAACTCCTCATAAGGTTTGTGACAACAAAGATACTGTTTCAAAAGGAATACCAACCAGCCAAGTCCCTTTCTTTACACGTAACAAAGTATAAACATATTGTGCTTATTTGACATCCATTCATTTATCCCCTGAAAAAGTAAAACCATTCTTTTTATAGAAATGTCTTTCAGTGAAAACACCTGGAGGGAAAGAAAGTAAGGTGGACTCTCTGTCATACTCTCCACTGTAAATGAGGTGCTGAGATGTTGGTTTAACACAGCACTGGACCACCTCTCTTTACCCTGCAGATAAGCTCTGATTACAAGGGAACGCTTGACTGCATCTGAAGGAGACTGTCGCTGCTGAACTGCTGCTCTAAGTAAACACTGCACAGGGAACAGGGGAGGTCTTGGCCAGGCAGTCAGGCAGGCAAGCAGGCAGGGGGGGGGGACACACTGGCAAGCATGTAGAGAGAGTTCCTTTCACTGCAGCTCCATGCATGTGGATGAGAGTGATTATTATAGATGAGGGGGACCTGGCCCGATGCATCACTAGGACACACAGATTACAGCCATGGGAAACAAGCAAATAAACACACAACATCAAGTCAACACACTCAGATCACACATGTGTATGTCTAGTGCATTTGTCATAATCCTGCAATATGTCATAAATCAAAGCATCTGAGTAAGGACAGGTTGATGACGTCATTCACGGTCGATTTCCAACAGCCTTGTGGGCTGTGATTAGGGTAGTAAATCTCCTGCTGTCTCTCCTGAGTGAGAGGGTGAGCTAACGGTCAGACTCCTCCATATGACTCAGACTCAGACGGCTGGGCCTGTGTGTGTGTGTGTGTGTGTGTGTGTGTGTGTGTGTGTGTGTGTGTGTGTGTGTGTGTGTCGTGTCTGTGTGTGTCTGTGTGTGGGAATGCAATAGTCTGCTCATGATAAGACAAATGGATGGAAGTGTGCGTGTGTGTGTGTGTGTGTGTGTGTGTGTGTGTGTGTGTGTGTGTGTTTGTGGCACTGCAGGCCCAAATTGGTGCTGGTTGTCACTTCCTCTGTGTGTCTGTCTGTCAACGTTTGGGCTAACATTTCCTGTCCGGCACAAAAGTGGAACATTGATCCTCCTGCCTTCCCACCTAAGCATTGTTATCAACAAGTAGTGATGTGACACTCCTACAATGTTGTGAAGTTGATTTCAAACCCCTCGACAACACCATTTGAACAGAATGCGTTCGAATTGAAACAGATGTGTTTGAAAGAACAACAAGTGCCCAATGTTAAACCGACGGCAAAAAGGCACAAAGGCAAAAAGGCCCTGTTGATCATCAGGCCTGATCGAATATGTCGATTCCGAGATTCTGTTTCCTTCTCTTTGTCTGTATTGCATTTGGATGCAATTACTGTAGATCCAAAGCTAAAAGCATTGTTTTGGACTTCATCTTCCCAATGTGTATTTAATAGATCGATTGTGGCATGTGGTTTTACGATGTGCCATAAAACATTATTGCGTCCATTGTTTCTTTTTCAGGGTGGACTCCCTGATGTTCATAATCCCCAAATTGTTACATGACACATTTAATCAGCTACATGATTGTGAGCTCCAAGGTATTAAACAAATGGAGAGTAATGAAAATCCGCTGGAGGAGCCAAGAGTTTTTAGAGATTGCCATGACTATTAGTTATATAGTTATACAAGCATCATAGGTATTATGACCTCATTATCACATCTTACTAACTGGTCATTCCATGTTAATGTAGTATCCAAAATGCTTCCATCCATTTGTATCATAAGCAGACTATTTTATTCCCACATCTGTCTCTGTCTCTCTTCCCCATTTGTACACACGAACACAAGCATGCACACACACGCACACACACACACGCACACCCACGCGCACACACACATGCACACACATGCACACACATGCACACACACACACACACACACACACACACACACACACACACACACACACATACACGCACACACAAACACACACACACACACACACACACACACACACACACACACACACATTAGTGAGGACTCTGACAGGTGCAGGCTTTGATGACTTCACCATACAGACTGAGGGACGGAGAGACACAGCAGGGAACATCCTCCCCCCGACACCTGGCCCTATAAAACCCTACTCCCTCCACTCAACTCACAACTACTCTAGCTACATCATAAGGCCTATCGCTGTCTTGATTCCATTGATGTGTCAGTCAATGACATCTTCTCCTTTCACATCTAGTCCATGACCAAGCGTTCTGAGGAGGAGGAGCTCAGAGACCTGGCAGAGTGGCAGAGTGGCAAAGCAAGGCTGCCATGGCGAGGCTGCCAGGCAGGGTGAGCAGGCGGGCAGGAAAGGACTGGATGCAAGTAGTGGGCAGACTGCACTGCTGATGTACCAGCAGCCAATGGGACGAGACTGTACATGGCAAGGGCCCGTCCCACTCCACTCCAACATACAATAAGAGGACAGAGAGTGAGAGAGAGAGAGAGAGAGAGAGAGAGAGAGAGAGAGAGAGAGAGAGAGAGAGAGAGAGAGAGAGAGAGAGAGAGAGAGAGAATCTTAGATTAAGCCTCCAAGGAAATCATAGGCCAGCCAAGTTAAACACAGAGAGACAAACCGGTTCAAGTTTATTTCCTCACAAATTACTCTTTGTGTGTGAGTGTGTGTGTGTGTGTATGTGTGTGTATGTGTGTGTGTGTGTGTGTGTGTGTGTGTGTATGTTTGTGTGTGTGTGTTTATGTGTGGACAGACTGCCCCACAGTAATACAGTGGTAACTCAGGTGGGTGGGCGAATATGTTTGCTGAAGGGCATACAGTACACAGGATAGACGTGGATGTTTCTGTGTGCTTCTCCTCTGTGTGTACAGTATGCTAACATATAGTGTGCCAATCACCTATGAATGAGACGGTTCTGTAAGTATTGTCATTAATTGTGGATTCTGTTACACCCTTTGCATCAGGCAGTTTTCCGAGCCCTATGACTCATTCCTTGCTCCATGCAGTGTTCTCTTATCAGAGCCCTGTACCAGTGTAAGAGATCTCTGCCATGGCCTGAGAGTCTAAAGACCACACGTGTGAGAGCAGAGTCCACCAGCACAATGACCCTACTGCAGTGGGACAATATAGGAGGGGCATCTAAGGATGAAACAGTACACACCACTGGTTGTTGTAAACACTACTAAGCCTACTAATGACAATATGACACTCTTGCATCATCCTCCACACATGATTTAATTTAACCCTTTTAAAATATACTATGACGATCCCTCTGCGTAAGGTGTGATTCTGAACCAAACCTCCAAACCATGGACCTATAACGTCATAAAATGCCATAAGTGGCCTTAATGTACATGTACACCAGCCCAATATAGAGGGTAGAATTGTAACCCCAAACAGTTTTTGGACCGTTGTCCAAGCTGTCAATGGTCTGACAGTCCTTGGTTCTAAGTGCTCAGCCGGTAAACAAATCAGGGTTTATTAAATACACACTTGTCATTCTCAACTGGCAATACATGGGGAAATGTATTTTGACAAACTTAGCCCCACATGACTTGAGTGTCCCTGGCTGACGCCAACAGATAAATACCACTGAATTAGGAAATGGATTGAATTTAGCCAAAGTATGCTTTTAAAATGTAGATGTCTCCCTATCCCTATGGTCTATCTAAGGTCAATAAACAGACATTGAGTGACATGTCTAATTGGTTAATCTAATTGTGTGCCTAAAGCCAGGATTAGATGTCTGACTACTGTACTGTATATTGTCCAATTGGTCACAGAAAAAAACTGTTAGGTTTTAAAGAGTGCACATTTACTGTATGCAATTGGTCGGGGGAATCTACAGCTACAGTATAATTTTCAAGGGGGAAAAAAAGAAAGAAAGAAACAAAGAAAGAAAGAACAGAAACTGGTCAACAGGATGGAACATATTTAAACGTTTGCATATTTCATTAACATCCAATCATGTCAAAAATCTATTTGTAGCCTATTCTTACCTCTTTGGTCTTAGTCTCCAGACTGACATGGAGAAACACAACATTGGACGTGTAAGAGTGGTAAATTAAAAAGCTGGACTTTATTTGGCTTGAAGGTAGTGTAAGATGATGGAGGAAAGTGGGTTTCCTCTTTGCTGTGTTCTCTGTGCTAAGACAACAGATGAGATGCTGGCAAATGTCAACATTCACAATTTCACTTTTGCGAAACAGCGACAAGTGACAAAAACAAATATATCAAATATTCCAGGTAGATTTAATTTGAGTTAAGCGGGGTACACACATTTTTTCAAAATCTTAACCGAAATCTTATCTGAGACAGACCCCACACATGAAGAAACAAAATCTTGGATTGAACAGCCTTGATCGTATTGTGTGTGGTATGCGCCGATTTCCCCATTTCAGCACCCCACAGACATAAAGATTTTCGTTACGACAGACTCCAGACTCTCTAGAGTCTCGTTCCCCAAGCCAGAAATCTCGCGTGAACCCATCCTTTTAATATTGCCTTTAAATTACAAAATAATTAAATTAAGATTATATAAGGATTAAAGCACTTTGAGCCGCAACGTTTGCAGGAAAAGCGCTATACAAATCGACCTAACCACAGACAGTACACACAAGAATGTGTACGAGTCACAGCCTCTCACCCAGTTCTGGATCCATTGCCAGAAATACTTCCCCCAACTGACAGCAAAGGCCATGGTGAGCCTCTTGCCTTTTGCAACAACTTATCTTTGTGAAAGAGGATTCTCCTCCCTCACCTACCTGAAGAGCAAATACAGTTCCAGACTGCAGCCTGAGGATGACATGATGCTCTGCCTGACAACCTCCACCCAGGAGGTAGGCATACCTTGCTTCCTGAAGCTAAAAGTTTCATTGTTGAAAAATAATAATAATAGAAAATATAAGCCTCATCAAAAACAACAACAACAACAACAAAAACAATAATAATAATAATAATAATAATAATAACCAATCATAATTATGCATGAACGTTTTATCAATCATAAACACATATAGGCTAATAACCCAGTATATAAATAGGTTAATATGGTGAAATAAAAGGTGAATGAAGTAAATATAAAAGTTATTATAGGCTTATATATATATTACATGTGGGGGTCCCTGTTCTGTTTGTCTCTCATCCAAGGGGTCCTTGGGTTGAAAAAGGTTGAAGACCCCTGCTCTAGAGAGTCTGGAGTCTGTCGTAACGAAAATCTTTATGTCTGCGGGGTGCTGAAATGGGAAAATTGGCGCACACCACACACAATACGATCAAGGCTGTTCAATCCAAGTTTTTGTATCTTCATGTGTGGGGTCTGTCTCAGATAAGATTTCGGTTAAGATTTTGAAAATCCTTATGTGTGTACCCCACTTAACTCTACAGATTGTCTGTCCACAAGAACATGGCCAATATTCATGGCAATTTCAAGTAAACAATGCAAAATCCGTTGCAAGCTGATGAAGTTGTTCTGTTGGCTATAGACAAACTACATAATAGCATCCATAAGGAAGCAGTCACGTTTTTTCTGTTGTTGTGTGTGAATAAAGATGCTTCCCATCAAGGACATATTTCAGATAGCCATGCAAATTTAATAAACACATCTGTGTGTGAGAATGAAAGAGATCTGAGGTGCCAAGGAAAACAAAGAGACAATTCAAGTCTTCACATGCTCTGACAAGTGTTATGGATAGATCTATTGCATGAGTGAGTACTGTATGTACATGTGAGACTGTGTGTGTGTATAGGTGTGTGTGTGTGTGTGTGTGTGTGTGTGTGTGTGTGCATGCCTGTGTACATGTGTGCAAGTGCATGCGTGCGTGCATGCATGCGTGCATGCGTGCGTGCGTGCGTGCATGCGTGTGTGCGTGCGTGCCTGCACCTGAATGTCTCTGCATTAGACTCCGCCACTCTTTTGGCACTCAGCTCAGACCTAACAATTAGGAACTCTTTACTCATGTCTGGGCAAAGGTGTGTATGTCTCATATATGTGACACTTTAGTGCATGCTTTAGGTAGAAACTGCAGAACAAGGACAAAGTGAGGTCAGGAAACTGAAAATAGTCACTGCTTCACCATGGCATCAATACGCTGTCAGCTGCCAAGATTTCGGCCCACACAGAGCGCCCAACGAGGGAGCCCCATTCCATACAGAGACATCAACTCTGACTGATGCCTTTTATGTGTGAGGGCTGCCATGACACGCGTGACTGGTTCAACCTGCCAACTGTAGGCAACTGGACAGTGGAACATGAGTGGGAATAGTGTTTGTGTGTGTGTGTGTGTGTGTGTGCGTGTGTGTATGCACTCACTTTTGATTTAGGGAATACAGTTTATCATGAAAAAAAATTAGTCTCCACCAAACACGTTGTATGGGAGTGAAGCCCTCAGTGAATGCTTTACTTTACTTACTCAGCAATACCTCAGCCAGATGCCAGCTCTCCACGAGCACTATGGGTAAGAGCATGGAGTGTGGTGAGCAGCAGTGAGAGCTTCCAGACTCTGGGGAGACCTTGCTTCTCTCAACACACACACACACCGACAGGTCTGCGGCAGGTCCCGCCATGCAAAGTAGAAGTGCTGGAATCGACCTCTCCCGGGCCAGACAAAAACACTCTGAAAAGGTGGGAATAATAACAGAAGGAATGCATTTGGATTTCTCTGCATCATTCTGCCAGTGCTATGTTGATGTTAAGCTTCTCTGCTCCTGTTACAGACCTTGTGTTTCAACATTAGATACTGGACTTTGTCACAGTCGGGAAAAGCCTGAAAAAAATGTAATAAATCTTTGTTTGGGTTCCCTAACTCATTCTCTGGTAACTGGTGCCATATGCTCAGTGTCACATGTCATCTTTTCCATAGGTCTACAGAGAACACGGCCGTAGGAGGAGAACCTGACATGCATTGAAAAATCTCCAATATTGGAGCAGGATTATATTATTATATAATGCATGTACTGCGACTGGTGCAGGCTTTCAATAGCCATTCATTGAAATCAATAACCATTTGTCTGTTTCCATCTTTGTGTTTATGAACTCATTTGAGTATGTGTCTCTGTTTATACTGTGTGTGTGTGTGTGTGTGTGTGTATGTGTGTGTGTGTGTGTGTGTGTGTGTGTGTGTGCGTGTGTGTGTGCGTGTGTGCGTGTGTGTGTGTGTGTGTGCGTGTGTGTGCGCGTGTGTGTGCATGTGTGTGCATGCGTGCGTGTGTGTGCATGTGCTTGTGTGCATCTGTGCGTGTGCTTTTGTGTGGCAACACACTGACTTGACTTTCGGAGCGGAACTCAATCAATTAATTAAGAATTCTTTTCTATTTTAGCCCCGCTTTGTGTCCCATTGCTTTCCTCTCTTTCAATTTCTTACTGCAATCAACTTTTAACATCTCCTCTCTTTTTCTCTGCTGGGGTTGAATCATTACCATAACAACAAAGTCGGGCAAAGAAGCCCTAGAGCCAGGGTGACAGGGTGGTGGGACAGGGACAAGGCCTGGGGGGGCTGTCACTAGGAGAAGAGGGGGGAGAGACAGAGAGAGAGAGAGAGAGAGAGAGAGAGAGACAAAGAGAGAGAGGAGGGAGAGAGAGAGGGGTAGAGACAGAGAGAGAGAGAGAGAGAGAGAGAGAGAGAGAGAGAGAGAGAGAGAGAGAGAGAGAGAGAGAGAGAGAGAGAGAGAGAGAGAGAGAGAGAGAGAACGGAGCCCATGCTAATATCTGCAGCTGGCCCGTGGTTTTGTTCTCTATGCAGCTGGGCTGAAGCGAAAGCACCCCGGATTCCAACACACCCCCATCGGCATAAATCTAACCCTGCTGGAGGCTGCAACCACTGCAACAATGCCACCAGCTCATTCTATGCCAAGCCGGCTGGGCTTGCACCCATACAGACACACACGTACACACACACTCACAAATAAATGACATGCATTGTTGTCATGTGGGCCTGCAGTTGTTTGTTGTTGTAGTAAAGCGTTTTTATGTGGGATGCATATATTAATGATTAATCATCTGCTCAAAGACTGGGGTAAAATAGAAGCCCAGTCACAAACCTGCTAATTATTCCTTTCAGTTCCATGAGCTTTGTCTATAGAACAGAGCCAGACAAGTCAATGTCATGTGCATAGGTCAGGTCCAATTGAAGTGAGAATTAACATGTTTTTGTACCACCAGTGTCTTTACTTTAACCTTGCAGTATTGATACAGTATCAACGTCTTACTATTCCATGTCTTTATTCGTGGTTGTGTTTTGGGGGACGATGCCACAATGTATTTCTAGTAACACTCAATCTCAAACTGATGGCCCTGACGAATGGAACACTGATAACAGGACAAGTGCTCCCCAGCAGTGTGATAATATTGACACATAGCCACCACACACACACTCCGACACACTCATTGCCTGTGAGACCGCTCTACCACCGCATTGGAATGCACCCCATCTAAACCACCGTGAATTAAAACCGAACTACACTCAAGTTCAGGACAGGGGGTCCGTAATAATACCACCCCCCCCCCCCCCCCGAAAAAACCATTTGTCCCCAGCTTGCAGGCTATCATTAATAACCCAATAAAGAGCTCTTTATGTCTGGTGTGGACAGTGTCACTTTTTGGAAGGCGACTTTGACGAGACGAATGTGCGTGCCGGGGGGGGCCTGAATGCCTCGCAGCTGGGCGTGAGCCGGGCGATGGTGACAGCGGGTACCAGGGCACACACACACACATCCCATGGCAGAAAGGGCATCTTTGTTGGGCCCAGGTGCTCTCTGGATCCACTGGCCTCACATCCTGTGCAGCCTCATTCATTATGCATGAGCCCGTACATTTAAAGTCAGGAGCTTCCTGTCAAAAGCCAGAAAAGGGTTGGCCTCGGCCAAGTGTGAGCTCTGTGGCTTCTGGGGCGGGGGGGGGGGGGGGGGGATGGTGGACCCCCGACATTTTTAAAAGGCGTTGAAAAGGACTAAAGCGCAGGCTATTGTGGATTGAGCAAGCATTATAAAACACATTATCGCTCCGGATTGCCAAGATATAGCCACGTCTTACAAAAAAACAGTCGGTGCTTTCAGCTCCGTGCTAGACTATTACGGCAATGGCCCACCTCTAAAAAAGGCGCCTATTTGCACCACATAAATATGCATTGTCTGAGTGACACATAATGTGTTTTGTGAAGCTTTTGTGGAGCCCTTTGGTTGTGGCAGTTTGTCTTCGCTGGCTGCCACAGAGAATGGCGATGCGGAGTCAGCGCTTCTCTTGCGCTTCTCCCATGAGAAGATGCCGTGCGGTAATTACCAGAGGATTACAATAATCTATGTTTGGGAGCGTAACCTCCCCTGAGCCTTTGTGGCTCAGCACGAGATGAATCCAGTACAATTAAGCCATTTTGTTTCACTGCGTGACTGTTCATTAGCATTATCTACACCAGTAGTCCCCCCTCCCGTATAAAATATCTGTGCCTACTGTGTGCTTTATAGCATATGAGTCATGAGAGCCAGTCAGGCTAGGGTCAGTAGGGCTCTGTGCTCCTGGTGAATAGGACCATAACCCTGAGCCTAGCCTGGAGGAAGGCTTCCCACCAGCCAGTCAGCATGGCCAGGCCAGGGGCTAGACCCGGGCACTGGGCCCAGTCTGGGGGGGGGGCCAGGCTGGTAAAGACGTTAACCATTAAACAGACACTTCGGCTCAATGTCTGGGGACATGGGGCTAAAGAGAGGACCCTCTGGTCCCAGGGCCTTAAAATGATCATCTGGTTCATCTCAGCCCAGCTTGACTTTAATAGGATTTGGAGAGACCTTAGCTGCTTAAAGAGGAATCCTGGCCTGAGTCATTGATCCTGCCTGGAGGCTTCCTAGTAAAATCATTATGAACCCCACATTACAAAGTTGTCATGTCATGAATTAGAGAACCAATACTTTCTTGTACATTCAAAACTGTACATGGAGTAAAAGATTAGTATTTCTTTAGTAAGGTCACTCCCATTTCCCTTATATTGTACAAATATAACCAACAGGGCTTGAAACAGGGACTTTCACATGACTGCTACGGACATGAACCATTGTGCTGTACCAAGCGTACATTCTGCTGGTACAGGGCTACATTTAGTTGTAGTCGCAGTCAGGGCTTCTCATCACGAGAGTGTGACTCCAAATCACCCCCCAAAAAACGAAAATGGGAAAGAAAGAAAATGGGAATATAAACAAGGTTTATATGTAGCCTATTTAGACTGGGAAATAGGAAACTACATGTTTTCCAAATGCATGTTGCCCAGTGGTCCTCTGTTGACCATCATTGTGTTTTCAGTCAGGTGCCAAACCTGAGGCTACTCAATAGCCTTATTCACAGCAGCAGAGAAGGCCACAAACACACCATTTCACACCTCTTGATGTGGCCATGTCTCTCTCTCTTCCTGAACCAGGGTCTACCCCTCAACCTGGTGGTCACTGGGCCCACCTCTACCACCCCTAATCTCTGGTCAGATCTGGAACCAGAGATGGAATATTGGCGCGTGATGAAAGGTGCACCATCCCACCCACTGTCAGAAACAGATTGAATTATAGGCCAGCCTCATAGTCATGGCACCAGCATAACCCAATGCTGTTTGTTTCCACAATGTAAATATGAACTGCATACTGTAATAATGTAGGGGGTAACTATAAATTGCTAATTGCAGAGGAAGTGATGGCTTTTTGCAGAACTTTCCACTTTTTTAAAAATCAACGTTGACTTGAAATGGAAATGGAGCTATCACGGAATATCAAGAGACCCTCATAACCTTATACTACGGTGTCTGTAAAAGTTGCAACGTCTCTCCAAGACAGCTTGCCATGAGGCTCTGAAGGTTTACTCTGGTATAAGGGGGACATTAACATTAAATAATGATTCTCAAGAGTGTCTCACACCTTTAGCCTGTACCAGTTTTATTGGCTATTTGCTGTTAATATCTTAAGCTGCAAATAACTGTGATGAACTCATGACAAATACTTCTCGGGTGCCAGGAGGGTGTGTCAACATTTGATTGAATCCCACGGACGATGTTTGACTTTCATTTGACAACTCGTCATATTAAAAATGGCATTGGTGCACAGTGACATCACACGTTCATAAAATGGAAAATGAATTTTGGTAATGAGGTAAATTCCACTGTGAGGTCAGCGTCTGACGGTCAGGGACCGGATCACCGGCGCCCGGCGTGGGTCTGTCTGCCCCAGCAAGACACCCCATCTCTGTCCAGCCACCCTCCAGCCGCCTCAGGCCACCTCACCAGTCATAAGACCCCAGGATAATGGCATCAGTCACGGGTTAAGGGGATCCTGGATTATGGGGTCTTGGTATCATGGTGAGAGGAATGTAGCTACTGTATGGGCTGTAGCATTAGGAAACCCTCATCTCCCCTTCCCCCCACCCAGTGGGAACCAGCTCCTAGGAATGGTCATATGGAGGCTGTCTCATGGGCCCCTGGGGGCTCCTATAGACTCCTCTTCCCCAGGCCCTCACTGCAGCCTGAGGGCATACTCCACAGGGGAGGCTGCTGGTGGCTCTGACACTTTAACCAGAGGGTCTGACCCCACTCTGTGTGCCATGCTGCTTACTGGCTTCAATATTGTCCAATTAGTAACCAATCTCACCCCCTGTGCACGTGAGAGCTCCTTTAATTACCAAGAGAGCAGCGAGGTGCTGGAATGGGCCACTGCAGGAGAGAGAGAGGAGGACAAAAGCACCATCCCACATCCAGCTGATAACATTCCTTTCTCTCAGAGGTAGGAAGAAGTCACAGGGGACGTATATAAGATTCACATCAGGGTAATTACATTTTCTCTTTCTCATTAGGGACAGGCCTGAAGCAAGTCAACATCACTCAGAAGATAATCATTAAGAAGGCAATATTGTTTATTATTATTATTATTATTATTATTATTATTATTATTATTATTATTACTATTATTATTATTATTATTTAATTCTATATTTAGATTCTATATTTAATTTTATAGTCATGGCACCAATGTATATATATATATATATATATATATATATATATATATATATATATATATATATATATATATATATATATAATAATCATATACTGTATATATACTGTATATATATATATATATATATATATATATAAAATCAAATTAATAATAATTATCGTGTTGCCCTACTTTAAACCATTGAGGAATATTCTTACATATCCATGGATCTGCAAGTTTGATGGTGTGGGACGTTGAGGTTTAGATAAATCCATTAAAATGCCTAGCCTCTGCAAGCCATGAACCTCTGCTGTTTAACTAAGCCCTGCGGTCGCTGTGCCGATGGGACCACCATGGTCATGGATCCACAGACACGTGCCACATATTAGACCAACTCTTTACCTGCCCCTGTGGTTACAAGTGCATACAGCCTTCCCAGAAGCCCACACCTGGATCAACATGCTTGAGTATGGAGTATGTGTGAGCATGTGTGGGTTTCAAGACAAAGTGTGGGCAGCAGTGAAAAGATATGCACCCCCAGGCCCAAACTCATGTATTGGTTTGAAAAGTGCTTAATGTACAACACAGACAAATAATAGTCCCATTTTAAATGTTTGCACTTAAAAAGCCCAAAAATGATGTGAGCTTACGACATTACACCAAATTCTATGCCATAAAGCGGCAATACTATCAGAACAGTACGCTGACCTCATGGAGGTCCATGAGGGTATATAGATGGAGTTTAGAACAATTAGCTTCTGTGGAGGTAGCTTCTCTGAACATGCAGGCTCCTATCTGATCATCGGTGCCACTTAGTGGGGACCTGCTGAGACCTCTGTTTATGCATTAACTGGGCTGCGATAATGAGCACGGGCCTCTAACAGAGCAAGAGTCAAATCAAATTCCCTCACCAATTACAAGGAGATTTACACGAGCCCCGTAGCATATAGGCTAATCTTCTTGGGCGATCTGCAGTATTCCGGCACTCAAACAGCCTCTTATATTCTCATGGACCACTGGTGCTAGCCCTCGTAGTGGGATTTTTTTTTCCTTTTTTTTTTCCCCCTCATATTTTCTTCATGTGCCGAGGCCGGGGCCAGTCTGTGTGTGAGCAGACTGCTTGTGGAACAGACCTGGCAAGCGGCCCACTCAGGACATTTGACCCTGTGGATTTTTCGTTCCTCTGTGTGGTTTGTTGGAGCTCACGCTTTTCCTTTAGCGAGGGCTAAAAGGCTCAAAAGGGTGGAAAGCAAAATATTGTCTTAAGTCTCCTGGACGCCAGGTTGCATAAAAGGTTCCACAGGCGTTTGCATCAAACCTGGACTGTTGAGACCACAGATTCTGTTTTTGTTGCCATAAAACTGCCCTGACCAAAAAAAGTACATATATGTATATTCCATTCGCTTGATTCTTATAAATTTAAATGAACTGCGAAATCAGGTTTACTCCCAAAAGGAAAACAGCGGGCTAAATATATCGCACGTATTGCATGTATGCATGAATGCAGAAGTTTGTGCATGCATCGGTGTGCGTGAAATGGTGTCTGTCTGTCTGTCTGTCTGTCTGTCTGCCTGTAAGTCAGTTTGTCTGTTTGTCTGTCTATGACAGTCTATCTCTGTGACTGTGCATGAAGATTCCTTGAATATCACGCAGAACAAATGTCAGACTTTTGATTTGATTTAAAGAGAACCTTATCAAAACTTAGTCACACACTCAAAACCTCCATAGTTTGACTTCATACCCAGATGAATACTGCATAATGGTTTCAGTCCACTTCACAGACATAGTGATAGGGTCTGGGGAAAAAGTCCCTAAATAGGGAAAGTGTGTCATACATTGAAATCTGAAAATAGTTGAAGACCATATGCTTATTTGAATGTTGGTACACCTCAAACCAAATACCGGAGAAACTCGCTCTGAATCAAAACACACACGTTTACTACCATCGCGTTGGTAGCTACCTAGCAGGTAAGAATGAACATCACTATGAACATTTAACAGCATGTTTAGCACATCACAACATGCTGATAGAACATCAACATGCTAAAAACACATAACTACCCATAATTAGATGATCACACAGTCCTTGCTTTTGAACACATCCTAAAACACAAGTTTGTTTACAAGATATGTATCACTAACCCAGTAGCCTGAAGCAGGACGGGCGCGATACAGTGAATCCAATTCACAAATTATAAGTATTTAGTGATCCTAAAACTGTTGTTTGTTATATTGACTTGAACTTTCGTAACATGGAAACACTTTTTGGTCATTTGCACGACTTGAGAATTGCCGACATGCAGACCTTTTCACCAGACCGTGTCACATAGTAACACAGGGTTTGGCATTGAGCAAGCACCTTCAGGTTCCTATGGGGAAATGACCTCAGGTGAAAAGGTCGTGTTTGGGGTCAGTGTCACAGGTGGTTTGGGAGTGTATCGGCCCTGTTGTCATAACAACAACGGTGGAGCACACGTAAGCCTCTGACAGCATTTAACTCTTTTCAAAGCAGAGGGAGGGCCCTAAAGACCTCCCTTGTTTACTGATGCAGGCTGCCTCCTGACTTCTCCCTTTGGTCTTAGGGGGTGGTTAAAGTGGGGATGGGGGGGTAGCACAGGGACCTTCTCAGTGCCCCCCCACCCCCCCCTTTCCCCTAAGTGACCCATGCTGATGATTACAGACTGGTTTGCTGGGGTTGTCTGGTCACAGTAATTGCAGGTTAGTTGTCCGTCACTCCATGGTCTGTCAGTAAGAGGAAAAGAGAACACAGGCCACTTTAAAAGATAGGATTCTTTGATTCTTTGAGTGGAAAAACCAAGGAGGATTCAAATAGCATGAAAGGAGCCCTCACCTCATGTACTTATACCTAACGCTTACCTATACTCAGAACACTACTTATTGGAAAGAGAATGCACTTTGGAGTAAACTGGCTTTGAGTAGTGTGACACTCAACCACATGATATACAGCATGAGGAATTGTCACATGGCATATAAAAGTTGCTATACTGATTCACTCTCTTAATTGAAAGATAATAAAGTTATGGCTACAAACTAAAATGTTACTCTAAATGGAACAGCATGGCCTTCAATCATTAAATTAGTGAGACTTACCGGTTGTCTTCAGGGGAAAACTGCTCCAATGATATTTGCGTGTGTGTGATAATATATAAGACTGTTTGTAACTCACAGCTATGTTTGCTGCTGGGGCTTTAGGAGGTGGCTAACTATGACTGGGGACTTGCCTAAGCAGGAAATGCCATGTAAATGCTTTTACAGTACCACATTCCTCAAGTTATAAAGGAAACCCACAAAATGGACACAATGATACCATATACCATATACCAATACCATAGATAGCAATGTATGGTATACTGTATGCTGATATCAGATATCACATATCTTCCTATGTTGTTATTGTACAAATAATTATGCAGTATTTGTACAATGCATGCGGGGACCTGCAGTTCCCCTGGTGTATGATTTTCCATCATGCTCTATCAGCAGTGAGGATTAAGTCTGTTTGCCCTTGGTCAAGAATGCAATTAGCAGACTCACATTCACCGATCAATGCTGGCATATCACTAACAGTCAGCCATAGGTAAACATGCTTTCCTACTGAACTGATAGGAATGGAATGTCAAATAATGACTGCAGCAGTGCAGCATGGTCACCACAGTTATTAATACTTCCTGGAGAGGGATTATAAGAGGCTCAGAGTTCAATCATATATTCCTGGTAGTACAGATATGTAGTTTGTCTGTCTAGGCATCATGCTTGAAATATTTCTTTTGTGTGCCTGTATGTGTGTGTGTGTGTGTGTGTGTGTGTGTGTGTGTGTGTGTGTGTGTGTGTGTGTGTGTGAGAGAGTCAGTGCTTGGGTATGTGTGTGTGTGTGTGTGTGTGTGTGTGTGTGTGTGTGTGCACTTGTGCGTGTGTGTGTGTATACCTGTGCCTTGTATGGCGTGTCCTTGAGTCTCCCCACACCAGTTCACCCCAGTTCCCACCCCTCTCCTCCAGATGAACAATAGCAGCCACGACCCCCTGCTGGTCCGCCAGGTGACCTCATCACAGCACCGGCACTCCGCTCAACCTCCCACAAACAAAAGGGCCGGGCCAGTGAAAATGCCAGCGCCGGTTCTCACAGCCACCCTGATAGCATCTCCATCCCCCCCACCCCCCCCCCCCACCCCAGCCCTGAACACATTCACGGGGAACACAGATAGAGTTGCAAATCAAGGCTTGTATGAGTCAAATCTGGGGAGGGTGGGACACTGGACATCCCCCCAGCGGACGCCTTGTTCTCCTATTAATTGATGGCTACCTGATCTTGGATGGTGATTCAGGGGTACTCTCTGGGGCTGCCGGCCGCTCTCACTGATATGTGTGGGAACTGAGCGGGGGCCACGGAGGTGCACCTGCTAAATGGCTGCTTCACCCTATTCCCCCTGCACCCTCACCATTGTTAGGGGTTTATATTCAGTTTCCTTCTCAGACGGCCACACAGTGAAGGACCACTAGAGTGGGCTACTCTCTTTTCAGAGGGGGGGGTGGGGGGGTTGGTTAAAAGAGGGACCTGCCAGGGAGAAGACCATTGTAAAGGGTGACATGGGATGGAAGGGGGGGGGACATGGAGCCTTCATGCTCCCACAGTAGTGGTGATGTCAGAGGTATAGTAATGGTTTGGTTCAGATGTTAATTTCCGTCTCTAGGACACGATTTCATATGGCAAGAGTGTTACTGTAGATGGCAATCGTGAGTGTTACTGTACGTGGCAATCATGTGTCACTTCTAAGAAAAGTACTGGTGCCACGACAGTGTTGGCTGAATTTGACTGCTTTAACAATGATGGGTGGTCTTTTGTAACGATGGGTGGTCTTTTGTAACATAATTTCACTAATAAATGTAAAAACAACGTAAGGGGAGTCAGTATCATGCATGCCCTATCAATTGAATAATAATAACAACAAAATACCAAAATGCCACAGGCGAAAACAATTCTTAACTAATTTGGAAGGAAATAGAGAGAGAGCCCGCAATTAGCCTTAACGATAGCCCAGTGTCATCTGGACTGCTGGCTGACCTTTGACCCAGGCTTTAATAAGATCAGTAATGATGGGCATTACTCTGTCAGTGTGGGGTCTGGTCTGGGGAGAGGGGGATGAAAGGTGCCCACTGAGGTGTGAGCCACAGATGGGATGACAGCTTTCATAGGTCACCCAATGAGAGACAGGTGCAATGAAGATGCACAGCTACCACTGATAGATGAGATTGCACTGTACATTACTAACACTGGTAAGAGTTCTAATATGAATGAACTGGGTTTTAATCAGTATTTAGGATCATGGTGATTGAACGTTGATGGACATTATCTCTTTGATGTTTTACACAAAACAGTAGCACAGTTATATGATTAGATAGTAGTACAAATACTGAAACATGTCATTCTCCTATGGAGGCCGGTAACCAGCCTTTTATTAGGAAACGATCAATATATCTTTCTATCAATATATCTTGGCTTTTTCCAGCATTGTTGTCACTGTTGCAGATCCTTTTTCTGTCTGAGCGTGTGATACTCCCTAATCCCTTCCGCCCTAGCATGTCATCACAGTGTCATTCTCACATGCCTCCTCTAAGCTGGTGCTGTCGCCCAGTGCCATTCCACAGCCATGATCTTCAGGGAGAGGGTGGGAGTCAGAGAAGGGGAGGAGGGGAGTATGAAAAGAGCCGGAATTAGCAGATTTAAATAAAGTCAACTTTCCGGCCATCTGGCCAGTGTTTAGGATGGAGGAGGGGAAGCCCGGGAGGCTGATAACGTTTTGGTGAAATCACTTATTTTTACTCCGATATCCTAGACCTTGCAGGCAAGACAAAAGCCAAGAGAAGTTCAACAAATTGGAATGAGCGCAAACAGAACCTTCACTATGATGAGATGTACCGTTTGTAACAACACATTTGAAATGCTTTGTTTCAGACACTGTTATGCTATTTGAGGTCAATTTACATACACAGAACTTGCATGAATCAAGCATCAATGTCTAGGGATTCCAGTGAAGATTTGGCCTTAAATGTGACTGTTATGTCATATTCATTCACATTTGACACAGCCAGTTTAATTTTAGATGGCAATTACATAAATACAACTATATAGTTACAGCAATTCTACACTGTAAATAAAGTTCTTTGGAGTCAGAAGTTGAACCAAGTTACAGTTTCCACAACACTGGGTCTGATTATTCCCCACAGGGAAAGAAGGGGGAACAGAAGAAATATGAGGCATAAAATATCCTTTTCTCAACATACACATGGTCATAACATATCAACATTTTACAGAGCCAACATCACTCAAGTCCTACATCCATCCAACCCTGGTGATACTTCTCTCTATGTTTTCCATCAGGCAAAAGTATGAGTGAAGGCACACATAAGACAACAACTTGAGTGAATCTACAGTCGGTGACGTGCATCGCGGCCTGAGAAAAGTGGCAGGGGGGTAAAGGGGATATTGCCTCATTGGAGCCCCTGAATAAAGTGACTAAGAGGATGTATCCCTAAACGTAGTGCTCTGAAATTAAGGACAAAACAATGTGTCAGCCAATGATTGATCAGTCTGGAGTGTTTTGTCAAAATTCAGCCGTCTTTGCAGCCACACCCCCAGGCACTTCCTATAATCAAAGTCCATGCCCACCCATGGCTAATTAGACATTAAGCAAACGTCAAGGAGGCCTGATTTAAAGCAGCCTCCCCTAGACCGGACCAAAACAAAGAGAGCGGAGCGTGGAAATGGGAGAGATCCAGATCAATATTGAGCAGCACTTTTGTTTGCTAAAATGCCAGAGAGGCTGAAATAAATCAGATAGCTGAGGGAGAGAAGGGCCGGCGATCGCGTTCTCACGGCTCCCCGGGCACTGCACTGAGAATAGGCACACCTGGCCTAACAAAGCCCAGGAAGAAGGGAGGGACACACACACACGCACGCACCCATGCACACACACTCACATGCACACTCTCTCGCTCTCTCTCTCACACACACACACACACACACACACATACCTACACACACACACACACACACACACACACACACACATACCTACACACACACACACACACACACACACACATACATACCTACACATACACACACACACACACACACACACACACACACACACACACACGCACAGTGAATAAGGCAGATGTATTTCATCAATAAGATGCAATACTATGGCACACCAAAGCAAAGATTTATGTGTATCTGCATCTGCTCGCTCATTCTTCTAGGTTCAGAAGAGACAGCGTGGAAAGAGGAAAAGGCTTTGAGAGAACATCGGGGAAGAACACTGAACGTCTATTTGGGCTGAGCTTTTCTTGTAAACCTTCTCTGAAGGATGCAAAAGGCAATAAAAGAGTATTGCCAGCCTGTAAAGTGAACCTCCACATGCCAGGCTAGTGAATGTCCTCCACAGCACATGGCACCTAAAACCCACAGGGAAAACATTTGTTTTCAGGCCCGGATCCGGGGCCGGAGTCCCCAGGTTTGCTTCTGCCACAAGAGGAAAAGGAAGCCACACGTTATTGTGGCCATTCCAAAAAACACTGTCTCCTTTAAAACGTAACCCCCAAAATAGAAATAGGATGTGCAACTGAGAGATGACGAAAGTGTGAGACTAAGCAAACACTCATACTGAGAGGCTGCATCAAGAGTTATAGGGTTACATTTCTGATTAAAATGTCTCACTTCACCCCCCTCCTAACTCAGCTCTGGAGCATCTGCTGCTCGATCCTCTTTAAATCATTCTGTCACTTCTCACACTCAGCGCCTCTGGAGCGTGAGCGCCCGAGCTGGTTTCAATTTGAGCCCTGGAAGAAGTTAATAAGTTTGTGATAAATTCTGCGGGCCTGGCTGGAGCTGATTTTGAGCTGGTATACGCTTTCGCCAAACCCCCCCCCCCCCCCCCCTGATTACCTCTGGTCCCTAAACCTCATTGGAAAAGCACAAAGAAAGGGTCTGTCTGGTCCTGACCCCTGATGCAACGCGACCCCATGTGGAGAGAAGCCTGCTATCATTGCCACTTAGAGAGTTCAGGTTACAGGTGAGCCAGGTATTAAAAAGATAACACTGACATGGTGACTGGCTGGCTGCTGAGGACCACGGTGTCCCTAGCGAGTGCTTAGGAAATAAAGAGATCAGGAGCATGGAAGGCAGCCTGACGCACAACCACCACCATTACAATGAAAACAAGGTGTCATTGCAAGGTCTTATATATAGGGGTGTCATATAGTCAGATCAGAGGCTATATCAAGACCACTAAGAACAAGCTAGATACTGTATAATTTATTAGTCTTTTCTACATCCACTCTAGGGCTGGAGACAAGCCTGCATTGTACCTGGACTGAAATTATTCAGACTCATTGAGTGTGGCTAGTGGGGGCTGGCTATACACATAAGTGCCAGTGCCATTTAGTAAAACAAACCATGCAGAGGCCTAATATTCATCCGTGGTAACCTTTGGCAATTGGCGTGATGTTGGTAAGCACCCGTTTGGCCATCATTAAACAGCTGGAAATGAGTAGAGCCTTTCTCTGCCTGCGCCATGATTGGGAGCAACCCCCAGTAACCTAACACACCGGCCAATTAGAGATAATTTAAGACTTAAGCAATTTTGACAGATTTCTAGAAATTACTGTAGGGGTCTTGTTGCTGTCGCCCAACACGGGTGAGAGAGAGATATTTTGACAGGTTTTTACCAAGAAGCAGTTCACATAGACAAAGGTTACACGTTGCTTAATATCTGTGTGTTGATTGGAGCTAAAGTCAGGGGGTTAAGCAAGGTCTGGTTAGCTCGGTTCTGGATTACCAGAGAGGAGGTTAAGCAAAACAACAGGACTCCATCCCACCTGTCCCTCAATTACCTCTGCATAAACATGATGGCTGGCCGGCTGCATGCACACGCATAAAGATACATTTGACTAGGTGGTCGGACTTTCCCAATTAAGAAATCGGATGATTTCTCTTGTAGAAAAACAGAGTGAAATGTCGTTCTGCAGCCAAAGACCATAAGCCCGGGTCATTAGTCTTGGCAAGCGTTACTGAGAGCAGTCAACATTGGTTCTTTAATTCATTACTCCCCCAGTAGTGGTGGACAATGCTTTACATGATACTTTATCTTGTACTTTGTAAGAAGTCAAAGACAAAACAGAGTTGATATCTATAACTGTGTATTCCGGATATTCAATAAAACAGACACAAAAAAAGAACAAAGTCCATTGTGAGAGAACCTATCCTATCATTCATTCCCTTCCCCATCAGGCAGTGCTGGTTAAGGCACCTTGCTGTCATGCATTGCTCCATCTCAGGCCCTGCCACCTCTTCTTACGACCCTGGGCACCATGTGACCCGGCTGTGTGAACAGGTGGAAGGGCCCTGTGTTTGCCATCCGTCTCTCTGTGTTTGTCTGGGATGGTCCGACAGGAAGCCGGCCAGACTGCGGTTGGCCTGAACCGGCGCTCAGCCCTGTCAGCTAGGTGTGAGGAGGACATGGTGACATCACTGCGCTGGGGCAGTCCTTCAGGATGGAGAAGACCTGCTGAGTCTATTTCTGGCGCTACTTATAGACACTGACCTCAAAATGAGACACTGACCCTAGACAGAAGGTTTCGACACAGCGTCTGTGCCATGTTAGACGATACGTCCCAGTATTGTGCACATAAATGTTCAAGACCAGTCTCATAGATGGACTACAGTATATCACTATCATTATATCGTGCCAAAAGGCACAATTCCTTCAAAATGTGGCCTGTAGTCAATCACCTATTAGACTTTAAAAATATCTACCATTTGAGAATTGGTTTTGACGTAATCCGGGATAGAATTACCCTGTCTATTGAATAATTGAGTACATTTCGTGAAAATGTAACTGCCTCTGGGTTATGGTGTACCATCTAAGGCCAAGCCAAACCCAAGGCTAATCCTCTGCTCTTCCTGCTGCTGCCCCTGCTCTGTGACACATCCACCATAGTCATGACTAATTAGTGTTGTGGTCCTCTGCTGTGTGTGTGTGTGTGTGTGTGTGTGTGTGTGTGTGTGTGTGTGTGTGTGTGTGTGTGTGTGTGTGTGTGTGTGTGTGAGTGTATGTGTGTGTGTGTGTGTGTGTGTGTGTGAGTGTATGTGAGTGTGTGTGTGTGTGTGTGTGTGAGTGTATGTGTGTGTGTGTGTGTGTGTGTGTGTGGTCCTATTCACATCACATACACACACACCCACACACCCACCTTCCTCTGCTACACTACCACCGCTTCGCCCAGAGACACAATTAAGAGCTCTGGCCGGAAAGGCAGGCCGGAGCAGGCGGATGGTGAAAGGAGACAGGCTCACCAGGCCGTTCCCTTCCCTCCATGTCTCTAAAGGGTGGCCAGAGATGTCAGGTCAAAGCAAAAGTGCAATCTGTCTCAACACAGTTGGCTGCCTGCAGGAACTGAGGCGAGCCCAACATGTAGCATCTCTCTGCTTACTTTTCAGTGAGCCATGCATGCACATACAGAGACAGAGGGAAACAGGGGAGCTTGATTAGGCCAGGGTTGTATCGCTGTGAGGCAGAGCTGCAGGACTGTCGATGCCTCTGCTGTAGTCCAACACTGTTCAGGAGCCAGTGGGGAAAGTGTAGTCTCAACTTAAAGCCAACAAGAGTCAGTGGTCACTAATTACAAACACATGGGCTATCTATCTTCATTTCATGCTTGAAAATAGAAAATACTATTTTGAAATAGTCCTTAATTGCTAGAGGAGGGTTATTTTTCTATACAGAAATGAACATTTATTTGAGTTATGGCTTGATTCTGAGACCGAGATACAGTATTACTCTCAATTGTAAGAACTAAATAATCCGTAACCCAGACTTCAAAGCGAGTTAATGTTGGTACAACATGTTCATCGTGACAGAGAGTAGGCCTATTGAAGATGCATTCCATTGATGACGCATAAGAGAAACTATACAGTGCAAATGTCCATTACACATTCCCTGGGGTCAAATGACAGCTCTGACTGCATAAAACAAGACTACATTTAGGATAGTGTCTTGCTGAATAGCCCAGAGCACCACATTAACCTTTGACCTCTCACTATGCACTAGGCCACTGGTGGTTTACAGCTGTGGAGCCTTGCCGTGGTTTGATGAGGTGCTTCTCTGTTGACTTATAGCAAATATCCACCAACAGCTTCATAATACTGTAATGGCACAATTGAAACATTGATAAGATACAGACTAATTAATTGAGACAGAGTTGGAGAGAGTATCTCTACATGGTGATCTTAATACTGTTCCATCCTCCATTTCCCAATAGGAGATACGGTTGTCTATAAAGGAGGAAGAAACAGCTTTAAGGATTAAGAGCTTTGAGAGGTAACACTTTAGTGACAAGTGAGAGAGTGGTGTGTGAGTGTGTTCTCAAGTGGACTGTGTCGTCAGTCATTATTAGCCTGATCGCATGACAAGAGTGTGTGAAGTGTTTATCTATCTCTAACCTTTGATGTGATGTGTACAGTAGCTTCTCTCCACTAGCCTTTGACTTTCTATAATGTATGTTTCTATATCATATCGATGTTACTTCTTGTCAAAATGAACTTAAACAATTCAGAGGGGAAACATGGATGCTGACCCAAATATGTATCAGACCAAACCAAATTCCAATCCATGGAAAAGAACACCCCTTTCCGGAAATGGAAAACTTTCCATATCCTAATTTCAGAGAGTCTCTAATTGGTTGCTGGTGTTTGACACCAAGGCGACATGTGTTTGTATTACTCTTCCTGAAACCAAGCAGAGGTTTATTTAGGTTTTCACACACAGACTACATCCACCACCACAGCCCTGTCCTGTAGCAAGAAGAAGACGTCGTCTGCGTAACTCACAACTCATGAGTAACCACTATCTGAGTAACCAGGCTGAAAGGCTCAGTCCCTGAATGCAGCATAGCCCCTCTCTGGTACGTAAACCCCAGCTGTAAAATGACACAACTCCTAAAGTAGCTCTCCTCAGGAACCCAAAGAGCTTGTAAAACATACAGACTATCCCTCTCTCTCCTCACCCTTCTCCGATACCCCACCCCTGTCTTATAAAGTTGTAGACCATAAAAATATATATTCTCCAAATATCTTGTTTACGGTAGCATGGTATTTCTTGATAAAGAAAGATACAACTGCCACTGCATTCATCAGGGTTTGTATTGGCTAATTGGAACACTATTTGAAGGACTACCTGATCCCACAATGTAAATGCTGATGTTGGCTGAAGAAGACTCGGCCTGAGTGTTGATCTCAATCACAATCAAAGCCTGCATTCTGAGTGTGCAATTAATGTAATGTCATTTGCTCTTGAAATCGGAGAAACCACTGGAAGGTACTTCTTTAAAGTAAATAGCCACGATGTACTCATCAAATTAAAGGCACACACATTAGCAATTGGATGATGAGACAGTCTCATTTAGGGGAGTGTACAGAGGGTGCTGCTGCTAATGTGCTTGTACTGGCATATGAAGTGGACACAGTGGCTGGACAGTTTTACCATCACCAGCCCCTGTAAAGCCCCTGTGTGACTGTGACTGGGAGGAGGGGCTGTGAGCTGGACCAAGCAGCTCCTCCTGGATCACTGCTGCAACACTCTCTCATCTAGTTTTCTCACCACACCCTTTCCACCTCCCAATGTGACTCTCCCTCTCTGCTCCTCCGTCAAATCACATCTCCTCTCTCTATCATGCTTGAAAGTGTGTGCTGATGAAGTTTGAAAAAAATCACTGTTTAAATGATTAAAAATACAATTTGACCTATATATATTCCCTATATCATGGCATATCAGCACAATAGACCCGCCCATAGAAAATAGCAGTTTTTGTAGTAAACGCAGATGAGAAAGCTGTATTTGAGAGAAATTGCCAAGCAATTACTCCTTTGACTAAAACATTTCTATCTCGAAATGATACTGTGGGACAACTCTAATATAATGTAAAATGAAAGGATGTTTTTGTATACGAGAAAAATTAAAGAAAATGTAATCTGCAAAGCACCAAAAATGCCTTGTAATGTATCATACAGTGCAATATGGAAACAATTACTTTGTGGCAAGCCAAACTTACTTGGCAGATCGCTTCCTGTGCAGTGTGCGTGTGTGTGTGTGTATGTGTGTGTGTGTGTGTGTGTGTGTGTGTGTGTTTGTGTGTGTGTGTGTGTGTGTGTGTGTGTGTGTGTGTGTGTGTGTGTGTGTGTGTGTGTGTGTGTGTGTGCGTGCGTGCATGCGTTTGTGTGTGTGTGTGTGTGTGTTTGCACTTACAGTATAATGGCATACTGTATGAAACGTCACTAAGTTCCATTGACAAGTGTGCTGCACTTCAGCCAAGCAACATCTGGACACAAAAAGACAAAAGACTGCCAGACACATGTATTGTGGGTCCAAATGCTTTGCAGGAGAATGCCTGCAAGGCTGAGAAAGAAAAAGTACAGTCACCATACATACTGCCTGAGAGTAAGTCAAGCTACTGCATGTCTGTTTCTGTCCTGTTATACCAACAGATATTAGGCTACTCAAAAGTGATAAAGATACAAAAATTGGGCCTATAAGGAAGGTTGTTTATCGTGGTGTACAGACACTGTTACCAAAGATAACAATGGTATAGAAATGGTTGAGGACAGTTAGTGGGGGCCAAGCAAAGGCAAATAAAAGCTGCTCTAAAAATAAAGCACAAGATTATAGTCGCCCCAGGGAGGCATTAAACCCCCATAAAATAAAGTTCACTAACGCATAAAGACATAATAAGTATCCCTTTCAGTCTTTTACAGGACGTGGCAACTTAACGAGTGGCTGCCATGACCATATATACACGCTAATCCTGATTCACCAATGGACATCCATATATACGTAGATGTTTAGTTGTCTTTTGAGGAAAATGTATCAACAAAGCTGGATAACATAATCTCAATAATATAATATGACAAATGAAATTTGCATCAAAGATGTAAGCATTGTTGTATGGCCATGACCTGTTCTTCATTCCAAAGACTGAGACCAATCTGGTCCCAGTTAAACTATTCCAGGCATACTGGTGTTAAAAGGGCAGCCTTAACAAGAGGATACTCCAGGAGACGTGCCAGGTTTGGACTTCTCCAAAGCTAAGGCTAATGATGTTGAACTTTTGGTGTGATTGAAGATTTAAATTTGAGGTCTACAGTGTCATGTGGTAGAATTGCAAAGTGAGTTCAATTTCAAACTGTATTCCTCAAGAAAGATTTCAGCTGTGTTTGATCAACTGAAAGCAATCTATTTTAAAGCTAGTTAAAACAGGTACAAACGGAAACATTCTCTCATCACTTAATTACTAACTGTAGTGAGAGCATTTGACTTCGTTAAAAGATTGGATCGCATGTTTGGCTTGGTTGACCTATAGTCTCAGAAAAACAACGTCTACACAGACAACAGGCTAGAAATGAAAACTTTACCAGGAGCAGTCCTCAGGTGAACTCTGACCTGGTTTACTGTGCCACTGAAATGCAGGGGGGCGGTCCTCTCTGTCCTGCATGTTTAATGAGATACACTGACAAATTGAAACTAAGTGGCCGCTGAGGTGGGGAAGGCAGAAGAAATTAGCTACTGGGGCCTGCTCTCTGTTGGCCATAAGTGATTTTGATTGGGCGAGGGGGAGGGGCATTATGGGTAGGGGTTGCAAAACAAATACGTCAGCAACTTCTATAAATCTGAAGTTGGCGCGTTGCACGTCTGTTCTGTGTCTCTAGAGTCTATCTCAACAGATGAAGATAAACATATTTTTCAAATCTCATATAGTCACATCTGGTCACAAACGTATGAAAGTATGAGGACAGAGGAGTCCTTTGGTGACGCCATTGGGGCTGTGTTCTGGCTGGGCATAGTCATCTACTCTCCAGACCCTCTCTAGGGAAGTATGTTTGCAGTGACCACCCTGTCTGGAGAGCAAAAGCAGTGACGCCCACAGGGTAATAGAAAAAGAACTTGAGTCTCATGGATTACAACACGGCTACTTGCGTTTCTCCCTCTGTGCAGGGGGCCGCACCAGGTCCGGTGTACATTTATTTTCATGTTTTCCTGTCAACAGGATTTCTTTTACAGAGCTCTCCATAGACCCTGAGCTCATCGCACAAGTGCAGCAGTAACCTTACATCATAACAATGGCTGTCTGAGCCAGCCAACCAGCCTGCCAGCCAGCCAGCCAGTCAGTCTTTACGTTCACATGTGTTATTAGTTTAACATTATTGTACTCTTTCATATGCAATCCGCAGCCGTTTGCATAGGATAAGCAGTAATTGTGGAGACAACTGTAAAATGCTGATCAGTTGCCGTGTGCTGTAGAAACCATATGATGGTATAATGCAGAATTAGCTCTCGACAGGTTGTCTGATTGGCTGCTTGGGCTGCAGGGTGGAGTATCCCCAGTGGAGACCACGGGTGATGGTTTAGCCTGACAGGTAGGGGTGGGGTTGGGTGGAGGGAAAGATGGCGGTGGAGAGGGGTGGGTTAACATTTTCAGACTTTTTTGATTTGGGGATTTAATCAGATGTAAAATTGGCTTTTTTCCACAGATGCAGAAAGGCACAGGATGGGGGGGGGGGTTGTGATGATGATGATGATGATGATGATGATTAGTCCTCCTTTAACTGATGCTACTGCTTCAGGCTGCCTGGCTAATCAAAACTGTAGTATATTCCAGAGTCATTTTTTAAACGTCAGGCCTCCCACCCCCTACCCCCTTGTACTATACATATCATCCCTGTCCTGCTCCCTTGTCAGTTTCCTCTGTATCTTGGCCCGTACAGCTGGCGCGGCACGGTGACTGAGATGTCACTGTCAGTGTCTGTGCCTCATTCTTAATTGCAGCCATATGCTGTTCCAGCCCCCTATGTGACGGCCAAAAGTGCAGACTGTGTCAAATTCAGACCTCTCTGAAATATGTATTATATAATAATAGTCATCAACTATTACTATTAACTAATCAACATTTTGCTCACCAGTCCTTTGTCCATAATAATAGTGCTGTCACATTGTGTTCATTCGTAACCACACGAATGGAATAACAGTGAATTAGATCATGTCAATAGCCCTCTGCTATTAGACAGATACACTCTCTCACAGTCTAAGTCCCTCCTAGGGCCCCAGTGTCAGTGGCCAGAGTTTCATTCCCATCAACTATAATCTAAATCAGTGAGGTGGAGGTGGAGGTGCTGAAAGAGCCCCAGTGAGCCCTGCTCTCTCCACAGCCAGGGGCAGGTCACTCTCTGTGGGGGTCATGGCGATGAGGACAGGGGCCGCATTGGGGAGCAAGGCTACTCCTGGAAAGACAATTTTGGCGCTGCATGAAGAGGCTGAAGGCTGCTTATTGTGTGACAGTGTTCCAGTGTCTTGTAAAGTCGGTTTTATCCCATGGATTTGTGTGGATGTCTGTCTGCATGTTCTACAGTGATTGAAAGCCTGTGAGTGGATGGATGTGTGTGTGTGTGTGTGTGTGTGTGTGTGTGTGTGTGTGTGTGTGTGTGTGTGCATGCGACGTGCGTGTGTCCGTGGGTGCGTGTGTGTGTGTGTGTGTGTGTGTGTGTGTGTGTGTGTGCATGCGACGTGCGTGCGTGCGTGCGTCCGTGTGTGCGTGTGTTTGTGTGTGTGTGTATGTGTGACAGGGTTGCAGACCCTTTCCCACACCACCACATCATGACTCTGAATGTAATAATGACACAGAGACCGAGTGCCTGGAGCGGCTGGCCCTGAGAGGCGTGGGGGAAGCCACAGATGGATGAGGTCATCATGACGCCATCGGCCCCGCCACTGAGGTCTGTCCCAATGTGTGAACGCAGGCATCTCACACTGTCGCCCCACTGACAGACCCAACCCCAGTGTTTAGACAGGCCCCGAGATCCTCCGTATCCATTACAACCACACCAGGCCTGATGGGCTACACAGCCCCAACATCAGCCAGGCAGCCAGTCACACAGCCTCACATAGTACAACTAACACTGGAGATCTCATCCAAAGGAGATGTGACTGCAGTAACCGAGCCTGAAAGTGTCCTGTAGCTTTTCAGAGGGAGTGTGAGGGAGTCCTTATTTCATAACACTCGTGTCTATAAACAGGGTGGGAGGGATCGAGGAGGTGTATTCAGTACTGCAGTCCTCAGTCCTGATGGAATCCAGATTTCTCCTGGTCTAGTTCAGTATGCCACAGGATGCCAGGAGAATATGGTGAATGGATTACATTAACCCCCCCCCCCATCCAATGAATATTTATCAAGACTCAATGTAAAGAAAAGAAAATGGTTGCCATAACAAATATGCTGTTTTCTTTTTCAGACTTACGATATCTTCGATTAAGTTTAATGAAGTTCCTACTTGATATTCACTGAAACGGGAAACCATAACATTTTCATAGTAGTTACCACACTGTGGGATGCGGACCTCTAGGTCAATACGGCGGTCTTAACATGGGACTCATTAGTGTATTATGTCCACATTACATAACAGACTCTCAGTGTCAATATGAAATGTTCACCAAGAGAAGTCTCTGAAATGGTTTTGAGGTTCACCAATGGAGAATGTTCGTGGAACATTAAGGTGTATTCAGAACACATACTGCATTTCATTAGATAACATAGTAGGTAGGACTGTGTGTGAGATAAAGCTACGGTCTGTGCCTGATGGTCCTGAAGTAAGAGTAAAACTGAGATACAACTATTACAGTAAGTATCTAATTGGACCAAAGATCACCATCAGCTGTTTCTGATTGGTCCAGAGAAGGAAAGACTTTCCTGGCAGACCCACCTATCCTCCAGAGAAGTCCTTATGGAAAAAAGCACCCGGCAGAGTGAAGTGCCACCGAAAAAACAAAAGTCAAATAAACGTAATGTTTTAAAAGCTCCCACGTATTTATTTTCACAAAAATAAAGCACAGGTATTACTTCTTTATAATTGAGGCTGTTGACGGTGGATTTGAGCTGAGCCAATATAGAGTTACCTGTTTTCATTCGTGTCAATGTAAAATGTATGCAGGACTCCAGAGAGCCCCAGCTTGGGAAGTGGAGTCAGTTTTCAAAAGCGATAAAAATCAGCTGGCGCCTGTTGAGGAGGTGCCTGTGTATGTCCTGCTGCCACTGCCAGGGACAAAGACCTTCGTAAGTCACGCGTGAAACACGGAGAGCAGCAGGGATTTCCACCTTGGAACTCACCTCTTTTTGTCTTGAAGCCAAATCAGTGTGAAAGCAAATAGCTAGAGTAACATGTCTTTTGGTCAAGGGATAACACATTATTACGAAATTGAAAAGTCCAAAATATCAAATTTTTACATTTACAATATGTCAAATAATCATGTAATTATGCTCTAACAACTTATTACCATATGATTGATTAGTGTATTATGTCCTGTGAAGTAACCGTATGATATTAGAGTTCCCTTATGGTGTACTTTACGAAACAATAACGTAATAAGTATTAAACAATGCCATGGAAAATTCGATTAAATCCAGCCATAAAGAGTTTTTCAGTTTCATACAGAATCTCGTCTGACCTGAAATAGTCTCATTCCCTCCTCTTTGTTTAACCAACGAGTTGATACGGCAGCATGAGCAAAGCCCTGTTTTGAAAAGCTTAGTTGTAAAAGCTTTTTTTCATTAGAATCCTTAACTGTGGCCCCGCGGTGGTGTAGCGGTCTAAGCCACTAGCCACTAGTGCAAGCTGCCCACCGGGACTGGGATCGAATCCCAGCTCGCCAGATCCGGATATGGCCGGGGCACACACAGGGAGCGGCATATTGGGCGGCCGCTCCCGAGGGCGGTATAGATATTTCCGGACAAGGATCCGTCGCGCAACAGCGCCCCCGGAGTGCCGGAATAACGGTGCTGGGCTCGAGGAGCCAGTCAGCTAGTCTGCCTGCGGTCTCCTCTGGGGCTGCCGGCCACGGGGTCGTGCGGCGGATCCTACGCAATAGGCAGGATAATTGGATGCTAGGTTGGGTTCAATTGGATACCAAATTGGGTGAAAAAGGATAAAATCTGAAAAAAATTAAAAAATAAAAATGACATGACAATATGCTACACAAAGCAGATCGCCCATGATGCTTATAGATTAACCGCTAGGCTGTTGCCCATTCAAACACTCAGCTAATATGAAATACCCCCCCCCTCTCTCTGATCACCCTGGACAATCACACTTACAGTAATCATTCAGTTGACCCAGTCTTACAGTACTGTAGCTATGTGATATCTTCTGAGACGATAAGCTAATTGAACAGTCTTAGTTTCCATCTGCCCCGGAGACTGGCAGAAGAGCAGAGGCAGCCATCAACCCATGACCAGCTCAGATTTTCTCTTTCTCTCTCTCTCTCTCTTTCCTCCATGCTGTTGTTTCTTCCCCCTCCATTAGTCCCTCCACCTCAACCTGAACACTTGAGCACCCTACGGGTTGCATACTTCCATTGCATCCTCTCTCTCCGTTGGCTTTTGATCTTTTCGCTGGTGAGAAACATTTTGAGGTGTTCTTTTCCTTCCTGTTCCATGCAATCCCTTAAGTGGTTTCCCAAAGACTTGAGATGTGGGTAACTGACAAAAACCTGATTTACACACACACACACACACACACACACACACACACACACACACACACACACGCACACACACACACACACACACACACACACACACACACACACACGCACACACACACACACACACACACACACACACACACACGCACACACACACACACACGCACGCACACACACACGCACACACTCATTGAATACCCTCTGTAGGTTCTAGCCTGAGAACACCCATTATTAGACAGATAGGCCTCAGTGAGCCACATCACTGAGCCATGGACCCACAGGTCCCAGGGGTAACACAGAGGTGTAGGTGCCGGGTAACTCTATATGTTTAATAACATACTGTGACAGTACGATAAGAGGGTCAGCGTTTCCTGATAACCTGGTGAGTCAGGGCTGTTTGTCGCCCCAGACTGGGGAGCGCTGTGACTGTTGCACTGTGAGAACGGGACACCATCCCCGTCTTTGTGTCAATACACCTCCCGTAACCTCCCACATACACACACTAACCGCAGACTACCCTCCCCTACCTCGGCCCTGGCCACATACCTGAGTCACCAAGCAAAGTCTGCCACTGCCGAGATACAAGGAAAAGGATACGCAGCGATGGAAGAGACAGTGGTTAGCATGAAAACATCCACAGCGACGTATTTCACTTGAGGCTATGTTGAAAAGCACCACTACTGTCATTAACACATTAGTCTAGGTCTAGGGGATATCCATGTGACAATGAAGAATTTCCATTCCACCCAAAACCATGTCATTCATGTTCAACCACACATCCACACCTCTAGACATTCCTGTACTCATCATCACAGTATGGAGGTAGCCAGGTGGTGGGCTAGCTATCTTGTGAGCTGGTGATATATAAGGAGGTAAGTCTGCTCATGTTGTGTTTACTGTGTTTGGGTAGCTTACTATTGTATGTTTTCGTCAGATAAATTAGCCTAACTACTGTAGATTGACAAAGTTGTCTAGCTCTCTCCTAACTGCCTGCAGCCTCCATCTCTCTGGCTCCTTGTAATGACAAATCCAGGTATTGTCGTTTGCTGGGAGTACAAAGTTCAACATAGCAAGTTTGGGGAAATGTGAATTTAAAAAAATGGCTAGCAATCACAAATTGAAAACAAGCCTATGGGAGATAGAGGGCTTCTGTCCCATCGAGGACTTTTGGGGGCCTGGTCATGATGAAACAAAGGAACTACCCGGATGTATCTACTGTATGTATGGCCCTTGCCCCCCAGATGAAAGTTTGAACATTCAAAATTATAAATAATAATAATAAATTATAAAACTATTATGACATTTTAAATGATAACAACCTATAGGCCAGAGACATAGCTAACAGACAGGACAGGACAGGGCTCCAAGCAAATCTAATAAACCAATTATGCTCTCTTTCCTCTCACCAAGTCATATGCCTGCGCACATATTGGATCTCAGGAAATCGAGGAGGACAATTTCCTCGGAGCGTAACGTTAGAATGCAGAAGCCGAGCTCCCGGAGGCGCAGGGCCACCACCGCTGGGCTGTCCCAATTAGAGGGGGTCTCCCTGCTGTGGTCAGCCCCGACCTGAACACAGGAGCACTGCAGAGGAGGAGGAGGGAGAGGAGGAGGAAGGAGAGGGGGGGGGAGGAACGCAGCCTAGAGCACTCTATTATATTTGGCACAGATTTCACTTAACCTCTCTCTCTGTCTCTGCTCCCGGCCCCAGTTCACGCTGCCTCCGCCACTTTGCAAAGTGATCGTGAGACATGGAGAGACAGAGGAGAAAAAAAAGGAAGGAAAGAGACAGAGTGAGGGAGGGAGGGAAGGAGGGAACCAACCCCTGTTGTGTGCCATTATACTCTCAGGTTTAAGCAGTGCAGTGCACATACTGTATCATGGACATTCTCAATTTCCCAAAAATATGTTTTTCAGAACCTCTTGCAACCAGTCTTTTTTAAATGTATTTTTTATTTTAAGTATCTTTACCCAGTCGTGTAGCATAAAATGGAAAATAGAAATATGTGTGCTTTATGTACTCAAACTTACAGGCCTAGCAACAATGCTCTAGGAATACTGAGAGATTCCAAAATGGCCCAACAATAAATCTAATGTCACCACATATTCATACATAAACTCAAACATTATGACCATTCTATACTAACAAGAAGATTCAATCATCCCTATTGACTCGACGTATTAAAACGATAGACTTGGCACTTCTCATTGTAACTTGACACTGTTTTAAAGTCCTTGAAGTATGCCATTGTTCATTTGCCCCCGGCCCCTCTAAATGTATTAATCTCATTGCCACGGTCTAATGCTGAAATCCCCAGGAAATGAATGAGAAGGTCAGATCTAACCGACCACACAAGATCAATATTTGTTTTCTTCTTATCTACAAACAACAAATGACAACATTAACCTAATCCAGTGGAAGAACAGTTGAAATCTCCTTCTGTTTAACAGTTAGTAGGAAGTAAACATACAGAGCCGGGACTAGCGGACGTGTGATTGACCAGACTGTGGTGCTGGTCGGGGGAGAGAAGCAGGTGCTACTCTCTGGAAGGCGATTAGATCTCATCACTCTTTCATTAACTAGGCATTTCTAGTATCACGGTGACTGTGCAGAATGAATAGGCCTTTTCATTGGACACCAGGCCCAGGGAGCCCTGATGAAAGAATGGGGTTAAGGTGGGAGGATAAAGGAATGAAGGTGGGGGGGTGGAGGGGGGCTAACAACAACATGACATCAGACCCTTGTGAAATATTGTGAAAGTGCACAGATGATGGCTATTTATAAGTTACACGGCCATACCGGTTTTATTGTGTGCTTTTTGTTGTTGTCAGTGTCACTCAGGAGCTCAATCACGAAAAGTACCAAGCAGGGAGTGGTGAGACTGGGAGGAATGAGTAATGAGATTGGTGGGTGAATGGGACAGGTGATGCTCTGGGGAGATTTTAAGGAAGTTGGTAAAAAAAGCAATTCAGCCTGTTTTGGAGGCTCTGACGAGAGGAAACAAACACGTGCCTTGTTTCCATCAGACAGTAGATACAGATGAAAGGATGAGGGGGGAATATTTCATTGCGTGGAATAGATACAGGTCCTTTGTGAGAGGGGTGAGAGAGAGAGAGAGAGAGAGAGAGAGAGAGAGAGAGAGAGAGAGAGAGAGAGAGAGAGAGAGAGAGAGAGAGAGAGAGAGAGAGAGAGAGAGAGAGAGCTGCTGAGTGTCCTTCTGATGTTCAGTGCCACGGACCTGTGAGTGATGTCAGCGAGGTTGAGTCAGCAAAACCCACCAGACAGTTGGATGCCCAAGACACACAGACACATATCCTACTGACGCAAAGACATACACACGTACGTACGCACACACGCATGCACACACACACTCAGACACACACACACACACACACACGCACACGCACAGACGCGCACACACACACACATACACACACACACACACACACACACACATGCACACGCACAGACGCGCGCACACACACACACACACACACACACACACACACACACACACACACAGGATGAAGCACCCACGCACAGGATGAGTTTAAGAAGTAAATACATGACCTTCCATTATGCAAATAGAGCAATATAAAATAGGCTTTCTCTGACTTTCATAGACATATATCATTAACTAGTGCTGGGACAGTAACAATCCCATTTAAAACCCTCACTTTCACTGTTGCAAATCAACTGTAAACCTCATTCTTCACTGGAGAGTGTGTGTGTGTGTGTGTCCATGAGTCTGTGTATGTGACTAGTCTCTGCCTACCAACTGTCTGCTGCTCAGGCCCCTGGGGTAGGATACCAGAGCATTGTCAGTAGCCACAAAGACTAGGACAGATGATATCATAACATTTCATCAGCGCTGTGAGAGTTAAGTATTGTCATTGAGCCATAATGACAGGTTGCAGTGAGAGGCCAAGAGAGTGACCTGCAGAGCTCAGGCACTGCTATTCATTATTAGCATTTCATTGTCATTTAAACTGCTTTAGAGGTCATTTCACCCAGAGGCACTGAAGTCGCTCGCTCACTCATCAGGGTCTAATACTGAGGAAGAAATGGTGCTACTGAGGTTTGCTGTTGGAGAGGTTGGGAGGTGCATCGCTGTGTTACGTTTGGACAACTGAAGAGAAAAGGTTTCCCCCAACAACAAAAACAACAAAAAAGATCTGAAAACTTGATTGAAATTATTTCCAGTCTGAATCACCAGCAATAAGCGTCCAGCTTTGGACGAAGGAGAATAATACTATCGATGCATACAGACTTGAGTTGTATGGGTAGTATGCACACTGCCCTCACCCCCCAGGTGGAACCTGTCCAATGGCGGTGAGATTCATCTGGAACGATTGGTACCAGCATATCACTAGGTCGGCATGCGTTTCCTTCCCGGCAGATACCCTATCAATGAGTGCCCAAGGTGTTTCAGTTTACTAGGAGCCAGGAAAGGTGATAAGGCTTAGATTACAGCGGTGGTATCTCCCAGGGAGGCCAGGGCAGAGGAAGATATACAAGAAAGTGCGCGGCAGCAATTACTGTGTAGGAGGTCAGCAAGGTGAAGGCCAGGAAAAGGCTGTTTTTATACTACTAATGTTACTATGTTTACTAGCCTTGTGTTATAGTGTTATATTATCTGATCTGTTCCGATCTGATAACATGGAATATATTTGCCAAACCAGAGTTTCATTTCTGTATTATCTGGGTAATGATTCATCTTTGTTTGCAAAGGCTAAACTTAAACAACCTCTGCAGAGGGTACAGTTTAAACATTCTTTTGGAATCTAGATGGTGTAAATTGCTTTTTCATTACCATTTTAGGAGGAATCTGCTCCGACTATTGTATGCTATCTGTTCTTGAATAAACATTTCCGGTGCTACGCATAGGTAGGCCAGGTACAGATGTGTTGAAACTCACACATTTTTACAAGCCTTCTCTGAATCTCTGCCAGCTCCTTCTCTCCAGACATTTTGGCACAGCGCTTGGAACCTACATCGGTTCTGTGTGGGATGGCGGGGAGGTGCGAAAGAGAGAGAGAGAGAGGAGGGGGACAATAGCAGCCCCGTCCCTCTGAGGGTGTCAGGGGCATGATAAGTCCTGTTTAAACTTTACCCTCTGCAAAATACCATGTGTCAACAGCCCGCCCGTGCCCAAAATGCTCTGATCTAGTTAGGCAAACACCAAGGGCAGCCCATCAATCAGGATGGGGTCCTGTTGGGTTCTTGACAGGGCACTGGGGGTGCAGTATACCATCTCTGCATCCCAAAACTCCAAATTGCACAACAACAAATGTGCCACACCTTCTGGAAACAAACAAAGTGGAAGCAGACGGAAAAAAACATCAAGCGGTGCGACTCCGCGCCCTGCCATGCCTCTGTGCAGCTGGCACTGGTGAGGGGAAAGTGCCAGACAGGTGTGATGTCAGTTTTCACTGGTCAAAGCCCACCTTTCCCTCCCCTACCTCTCCCACATCATCCATCACACTAAGGATTCCTCTCATTCTTCACAGGTTTCAGACCAGGTAACTCAAACAAGGCCTGTGCCCTTTTCTCATCTGTGCAGGCCACTGCCAAACACCTATCTCAGCACTTTGAAAGGGGCCGCCGAGCTGTAGAACCAAGACTGCCCAGTCATGGTTCCCACGGTGGTTTGAACTGTGATCTACCAGAGAGAGGGGTCTGGTGGGTAGAGGGGCTGAAGAGGCTGAGGTTGCCCATAGGGGAAGGCCTACACTCGGGGCTCAGATGTGTGCCTATTGATTTTATATGTAATTCTTCATATGCTGATGTGGACTGAGAGGGACTGGGCTAATGGGTTTCACTCTGACCCCTAATGCTGGAACAGGAGGGCTCACCTTCCAAGGTCAGTTCCCTCGCCTCACACCAAACAGTCAGGCTCAGGGTCAAAGTTCACAGCAAATAAAAAGTCACTGGAGGCAAAAGGAAAAAAAGAGTAAACCCTCTTATTGTGTCTATGTATTTGAGGTGTCAGTCTATGTTAACTGGAGAGAGAAGCCAACGTTAGAAACATCTAAAAAAAACACCAAATACACCTATGTACAAACAAGACAAACGAACACACCCATTCACACACGCACATACAGACGCTGCAAACACACTCAAAAAGAAAGTCGCTCGGCTCAAACATTTGCAGTGGAATCCAAGAGAGCAAGGAGGGGTGGAAGACATGAGTTAGCAGTTTACCCCTAGTGTTTACCTCCAATTTTTAACGCTGTGGCTCGAAGTCAAGCTGAGAAGTTTCCCAAGGCCTGCTGTGTCTGCAGCAAGCTGGTGCCCCCATGCAACACTTTGGGCCTGACCCTGGGTATCTGCATCCCCCTGTCCCACCATGGTCTGCCTGCGGGGCACCACAGGCCCAGCCCAGCCTAGCCACACAAGCCTACCCAGGCAGGGGGGAGAGACCTCCCCCATTCACACCTCTCATACCTGGGTGAAAGGAATCTCTGGATTCCCATCTTAGCATTGGAGCTCAAATCAGTCGCCAGGCTCAGAATCTAAAAGTAAGGACATGAATTAGACTGATCATCAGCATTCTTGTGGTTACAACATATTGAGAGAAAGAGTGATACAGTATGTGATTCATGAGGTACCTCTTCCTCAGTATCATTATAAACACAAATGCATTTGTTTTGAAATGCATTCATTTGTTCACTTATCATATCATTTGGGCTAGAGAAGGGTAATGTTTGAAATGACTTTGCATGTGGTTATAATGTTACCATGCGCTGTGTAGAAATCACAGTGCTGCACCTCAGGAATTAGACAGACCCTGTTGAAAAGTGCAGGGAAGCGGCTCAAGGTTCTTGGCCAGGTATTAGAGTCAAGTTACCTTGATGAGTTCTAAAATCGGGATAATTATACCTTCTTACTGGTGATGAAACAATAACAGCCTAACCCCCAGTTTATCCAATTCTCTCAGTCTCCCCAACATGTATTTTGGGGGTATAGCATTTCTGTAGCTTATGTCATCCAGTTGCAGGAGGCAAGTGAAGGTTGACAGAGGGCATGCTCCACTGGCACTGCCTCCTGTCAGCCAATGAGACAAAAGGGTTGTAATTACAGGTACAGCTGACAGGCCAATCAGGCTGAGTTTAATGAAAATGCCAGGTCTTGACCCCTCAGGGTACAGAGAAACTGAGGATAAGATATCCTGGCACACTGCCCTGTTTTAACAGTGCTGTTGAGATCAAACGTTCAGACTATGTTTGTATGTGGCCCTATCCTAGAGCCAACTTTAGCTTCAGTTGTATTGTATCAAATGATACAGGTGCCAGGTACAGGAACATTATTTGGAGAAAAAAAACTATTCATTTGCTACTTGTATGTTAATGGTAAACAAATATAAATGAAAAAAATATCTGTCATCTGTTTTATCCTTATAATGATTCTATCTATTTCTCTGTCATCTTGCAGTGTCATCTTGCAGTGTTCCAGTGTCACTGTTGTGTTTATTGAACAATATAAAAACAAGGGAAACGATATTATTATTATTGTTATTATTAATAATAATAATTATTATTATATGATTATTATTATTATTATTACTAATAATAATAATACCATAATCGTTATTGTAATTGATTATCATATTATATGATTGATACTATCATACACATATTCATGTCTACTGTTGGATATAAATAATGAAATCATTAATATAAAATAAATACCACACTGAAATGCAAAATAAATTATTTCACTGCAGCACCGGTTCACAGTCATGAAATCTGTACAACATATTACCGGTATGTCGACATTTCGATTATTGAAATATACCATAAAATGAATAAGATGCATACATAAAATAACATTAGATAGGTAAAAAATCTATCACAACCCTGAAAAGTGTATGTGAATTTGGAACCTTATTTTCGGATTAGGTTTCTAAAATTAAATAACCGGATTAGTGACTGAACCCACTCTACAAAGCAGCCATTGTCGCTCCCCAAACAAGAGTTGGAGCGCGTCCAACAAGGTAGATTTTACTGCCGGCAACACATTTCGTTTCTCTTATTCAATCGGTCCCTTCTCCTGTGCTGTCCACATCAATCAAAGGGTGTAAAATAAATGGTTAAATATGGGAGGAGGAATTATTATAACATGACATAACAAGTATTGTTATTATTATTACATATATGTCATATATATTATTACGATTAGCTACTATTATTATAACTATTATTAGCATAATATTGTTCTTGTTTTTATTGTTGTTATTATTATCATTCATTAGCTACAATTATCAACAATATGTTCGGACTATGTTAAATGCCATTTACAATTTGAAAACGAAATATTACTGAATTCTAACGCTTTGAATAGGCACTGAAGAATAATTCACACAAAACAAATGATAGAGCAGCAACAGGAGAGAGAGAGAGAGAGAGAGAGAGAGAGAGAGAGAGAGAGAGAGAGAGAGAGAGAGAGAGAGAGAGAGAGAGAGAGAGAGAGAGAGAGAGAGAGAGAGAGAGAGAGAGAGAGAGAGAGAGAGAGAGAGAGAGAGACTCGACGTTTACTCCTGTCCTGACGCCTTAGGGATTCAGATACATCCCACTCATCCAGGTGTAGGTCCGTTTTTTTGTTATACTTCTTTAACTTTTTTAATAGGCGATCACTATGTTCAGACGAGATTACTGATAGAAGAAAACGAACAGCTTATTCGGGTGCTGAGAATTTAGGAACCGAGCCTAAACGTGCATACATAATTTACCACGTATTCCCCCAGTGTTTTGAAGATATCTTGGATTTGTATAATTATATAAAAATAGCGCATAGAGTGATAGAGTTTTATAAGAAATGGTTTATGAAGATGAATGCATGTCTTATAAGCATCGGCTGCGTCAGAGCAATCCATCCATTGGGAACGTGAGTGCGCTGTCTGAGTTCCTGGACTGCTGTCTCCCCCTATTGGTAGAAATAGGGAGTGTGGGATGTTGAAATGCGTGTTGGATACCAGTTAAAATAAAGTTTCAGATACATTATATTTTTATATTATATTATATTATATTTCAGATACATTAAATATTTTGTCTGCTCAGATAAGCATTATTCAGCATGTGAGAAACTATACAAGTCTAGGCAAATAAACCAGTTATTCACCAGTTCATCATTGCCAAATAGAGTCTACGACAATAGACCAAATCAGAAGAATGTTTTTTTTTCTTCCTTTAATGTATTATGGCAAATATCTGCATCCAAACAACACATTAACAAACGAATTATATGGAAGCACTACAATGAAAATCGAATAATAATAATAATAATAATAATCATAAACTTTAAGACAAATAATGGTTTATTCTCTTCGTTTATGTGTGAGAAATACCGACAATTGTCAACATCTAGGGCTAATCAAGGATGAGATATAGCAACGTTTCTGTCAGTAGGTTTATGACAGATTACTAGGCTATTCGAAGTGTTTTTATTTAGGGATTAGAGTCAATGTAGGCCTAAAGACAATGTAATATCAAAACGACAAAGTCATCTTGCCAATACTCTGATCAAATATAATGAAATGGGGGCTTTGCTAAATTGAGATAAATAACTTTTTCCCCAAACAAAATTCAATACATTTTGCAAATGTACCTAGGTCTATTTAATGCCTATATTCTGTGTTGTTGACCAAGATTTGGAGTGGAGAGTCAGATTTCGTCTCCGCCTCCTAACATTTCCACCCAATCGCTTCCCCCCTAGGAAACCTCAGTATAAATCCAGCCTTCGCAAGCGTAGAGTGTTCAGAACCCAGTGGTCTTAGAAGTTGGACACAAACAGTGAAATTTGCCTTTAGGTCAGATATAGAAATATTTTCGGGAAAAAAAACACTCGTTCGACAACAGTGTGTACTTACGTTCGTTTTTTTGGGTCGCAAGAAAACGTGTTTTGAGGAGACTTGAAAGGACTTTACAAGCCTTTTGACAGATTGCTCCACCGGAGTGCAGTTTGTCAATCAACTTTTGCGCGCCGTTCTCCTCGACTGTCAGTGCAGCCCCGTGGGCACAGCAGAGGGATTCTAAAGACTTCAACGGACGTATTTTCCTCAAATTCTCAAATTGAGCACACATTTTTTCGTATGAATCTCCTCGACCCCTACCTGAAGATGACAGACGAACAGGACAAGTGTCTCTCTGACGCTCCAAGTCCCAGCATGTCCGAAGGATCTGCCGGCTCACCGTGCCCATCAGGGTCCGGTTCTGACACCGAGAACACAAGACCGTCCGATAACCATCTGGCCGACTGCCCGCTCGGCCCGCTCGACTTCAAGAAGGACGACGAAGACAAGTTCCCCGTGTGTATCAGAGACGCCGTGTCTCAGGTGTTGAAGGGCTACGACTGGACCCTGGTGCCCATGCCAGTTCGGGTGAACGGATCCAGCAAGAACAAGCCCCATGTCAAGAGACCGATGAACGCTTTCATGGTTTGGGCTCAAGCCGCTCGAAGGAAGCTGGCTGATCAGTACCCACATCTTCACAACGCAGAACTCAGCAAAACCCTCGGCAAACTCTGGAGGTAAGTTCACTCCTGTAACTTGTCTCAGCCGTGGCAGCGCAGTTTCATTATCTGGAAGATGACCAATGCATCAATGCAATTTAGAGACGGATTGTGTGGACATTGTTAGGCCTGTCAATAACAGTAGTAGAGTAGTAGTAGTAATAATAATAATAGTAATAATAATAATCATAATAATAATAATAATAATGATAGTTTATGTATGCCTATAACAACATGACTCTCTATTCATAACCAATTTCAGTTGTGTTCAAGCGTGATTTATATTGTCTCAACACTTGTAGAAAGTTATCGTATATTCATGCATGCATTTTCCCCCCGGACATTTTCAGACTGCTAAACGAAGGAGAAAAGCGTCCGTTTGTGGAGGAGGCTGAGCGCCTGAGGGTGCAGCACAAGAAGGATCACCCCGACTACAAGTATCAGCCGAGACGGAGAAAGTCCGTCAAGAACGGCCAGAGCGAGCCCGAAGACGGCGAGCAGACGCACATCTCTCCTACTGCCATCTTCAAGGCGCTGCAGCAAGCCGACTCCCCTGCGTCCAGTATGGGCGAAGTGCATTCCCCTGGCGAGCATTCAGGTAAAAAAAACTAATTAATATGCACACTTTAGTCATTTTTATTCCATAGATTTAGTCTTCTCCAATTTGTTAACGAATTATTAATGTAAAAAAAAGGGATCGATTTGGCTAATGTTATTCCGTCGAGGATCAAGTGTATATTCAGCATGGGTCTATTTTTTTGTCTATCTTGAAACGAATTTTAGAGCCTTTAGGGCCACACTGAACAGACACCTGTAAATGATTCATGGTTTTACAAGCCATCATGCAATTATAGCACCTGTCTTTACTTTGCCACATCTTCCTCTTTAAAGCCTCTTGTGAACACATTATATAATGACACCTTTCCCTGGTGCAGGGAAACTCATAAATGTTATCTACACTTTCTTAATTTCAAGGCATATCTTTATTAGCTCTCTGGTTGCGTCAATAATATTATGTGGACAGTGATGTCAGTGAGGTAACTCTTGCTCTCTCTCCCCAACAGGCCAGTCCCAGGGCCCACCAACACCTCCAACCACCCCCAAAACAGACCTGCCAATAGGCAAAGCCGACCTGAAGCGCGAGGGTCGTCCCGTGCAAGAGGGCACAGGCCGCCAGCTCAACATTGACTTCCGGGATGTGGACATTGGTGAGCTGAGCAGTGATGTCATCTCCAACATTGAGGCCTTCGACGTCAATGAGTTTGACCAGTACCTGCCACCCCATGGCCACCCTGGAGGGCCCGTCACCAACGGAGCCCATGGGGGCTACACGGGCAGCTATGGCATCAGCAGCAGCTCAGTCAGCCAGGCAGCGAGCGCTGGGGGCCACAGCTGGATGTCCAAGCAGCAGCAGCAGCAGCACTCCCTGACTGCCCTGGGTGGAGGTGGAGAGCAGAGCCAGGGTCAGCAGAGAACCACACAGATCAAGACAGAGCAGCTGAGCCCCAGCCACAGCTACAACGAGCAGCAGGGCTCCCCACAACAGGTCACCTATGGCTCCTTCAACCTGCAGCACTACAGTGCCTCCTCTTACCCCTCCATCACCCGTGCCCAGTATGACTATTCAGACCACCAGGGCGGCGCCAACTCCTACTACAGTCACGCAGCCGGCCAAGGCTCCAGCCTGTACTCCTCCTTCAGCTACATGAGTCCCAGTCAGAGGCCCATGTACACCCCCATTGCTGACACAACTGGGGTCCCCTCCGTGCCCCCCACCCACAGTCCGCAGCACTGGGAGCAGCAGCCGGTCTACACACAGCTCTCCAGGCCCTGAGAGGTCAACTTCCTTAGTACAGACTGTACCGTAACAGCCCACCCTACCCAGAGACTCTCCCATTACAATATGTGCCACCGTGCCACACACTCATCAACGCCAACAGAAAAACATGACAAGACCTTTATAGTACTGAAAATATATCTTTGGAATGGCTCACGACAGTGCCTTTTTTAATGCGTGGAGTTCTGATTATATTTTTTTAGATATAATGTAAAGAAACTCATTTGACAAGAGGAATCCTCTGTGAGGACATATTGGTTATAAATATTTTAGTATGTACTGTGTATGTGTTCTGATCTCTTTTGCATCATCTTTTGGGGGGGGGTTTATACATTTATAATGAGGAAGAACGCTTTCGGTGAATGTCCTCTGTGGCCTTACTTCTCACTAATGTATTTTTGTACAGGAAGTCAACATGTCCCTTTACTCACACTGCCCTCTTATAATACATTCTGCTTTGTTTCTCTGTACATATTTTATTATCATTCTCAAGAGATGTAAGAATTGAGCAAAGCTGGTGTTTTATAGTTTGAGTTATTGGCCGTCTCCAATGATGTGACCATGTCATCAGTGAATTAGGCGAATGATTCTTTATTTTTGTCGTTGCTTTAGCACATTAGCTCAAGTTATTGTGTTGGTCATGCTATAGCAAGTGCCATATAGTTGTACCATGGGCCTTACTGTATTTACTGTGTCATTGTTTTCCTTGGGTACTGCCTTCATGCCATTGGTGCCTGTTGAGCCACAGTAGAGAGGCTCCATACACTAGCACCGCAGTGCAGAAATTACAGCTGAGCTCTCACTTCCTGTCTAAGGAAGTGGCCTTTGACCTGAATCTCCCCAGGTCTCAGAGTCTGCTGTACTTCTGTCATTCCTCTGGCCCCTTCCAGTCTTAACCTCTTTAATTTATTAATTAGCATTAATTTTATTTGAAAGTAATAACTATTTGCATTTTATCATTTAATTTAGCAGCAACTAATTGAGATGAAAAAAAAACAAGTTCAACAGGTTTGCTGTTCATGTGGTACAAATTGTAAGCATCTTTGTTTATTTATCATGTGTAAATGTTTCTGTTTAAATGTTTTTTTTTTGGTGATCTAGTTGTGTACAGATTAGTTATAATTATGATAAAACTTGATAAATCTCTAAAAAAGGACAACTGGAAGTTTGTTTTGTTCAGTCTAACAAATGTGGATTGATGGCTATTGGAAGCTGTGGCTGCATTGTAAAGATTTATTTCTAGAAAATCACCAGCATCCTTTTTTGTTTTTTTGAAAAAAGTTGAGTTCCTTATTCTCTATTCAATATCTTAGTTCTCATGTTGACATCTCTTCAATGCAACCGAATTTTTGTTTTCTTAGGTAAAACATGCCATTGTCTTAAATGAAGCTTATCTTTTGTATTATATTGTTTGCAATAAAAAGAAAACATATGAAAATAAACTCTTAGTTTGGCATCGTGTGTTGAAAGGATTCTTAATAGGACTAGATGTTAAAATCCCTAAATAATTAGCACAACAATTGACTGAGTGGAGTTGGAGATGTCCTCTTGGGTGGAGTGGAATTTGGCAATGATCACGTGGTGCCACCAGTACGACACATCTTCAGTTGTGGTCCCCGACCTCATTGGGTGTTTCGGCCATTTATCACAAGACACCCTCTGCCGAGGTTGGCCCACCACAGGCTGATCAGGCCTGGGTGTGTGTCGCACGGTGGCACCACGTGGTCATTTGGGAGCCCATGTTGGGTCCCTACGTTTCAGCCACAGCCAGTGACTGCTCCGTTCTGCTGCAGTGGACAGTTCTTTAATTGCCTTCCGTTGGGCCTGTCCTCTGATCCCTACTGCCCTCAGGAGCCTTGTGGTGGAGCTGGCTACAAAGCCTCTGCAGCCCACCTCCACTGGCCACACCTTCACGTTCCAGCCCCGCCCCTCTGCTTCGACTGCTAAGTTGGCATACCGCAGCCTCTTCCGTTCGAATGCCTCATCGATGGCCTCCTCCCATGGGACCGTCAGTTCTACGATGAAGACACGCCGGCAGGACTTGGACCAGAGGACTAGGTCTGGGCGCAGGTTGGTCGCTGCAATTTCGGGTGGGAAGGTGAGCCTCTGGCTGAGGTCTACCCGCATTTCCCAATCCCGGGCTGCGTTCAGTGGGCCTGAGTCTGGAGGTGATGGCTTGGTCCGCTGTTTCTCCCCTTCCCGGATGAAGATTGTTTTCCGTGGAAAGGTAGTCTGGGCATTTAGAGGCATGGCGTTGGTGGTTACCCTCTTGTGCTCAAGTTCGGCAGCCAAGCACTTTAGCACTTGGTTGTGGCGCCAGGTGTATCTTCCTTGAGTTAGACTGGTCTTGCAACCCACCAAGATGTGTTTGAGGCTTGCTGGGGCTGCACACTGGAGACAGGCTGGGTCCTCTCCATACCAGAGATGTAGGTTGGTAGGAGAGGGCAGGACATCATATGTGGCTCTGATGATGAAACTTAGCCTATTAGACTCCATGCTCCACAGCTCGTTCCATGTGATTTTCCTCCTCTCCACGCTCTCCCACTTCATCCAGCGGCCTTGCTTGAATAATATGATTCCAGATTTGTGCATGTTGGTGCACACTTGTAGGGGGTAAGGAACTATTTTATTGACTGCATTTCTAGAACTCTCTATCATGTCAACTTCAGAGCCACGGGGCTCCTTCATACCAATATGCAATGCTTTGTAAGGGAAGTTGACCCATGCTGAAAGAAAACAGTATGAGGGAGATGTCATTTACTTATTTTGAACCACTTTCTTAAAAAAAGAAGAAGAAAAAAAGCCCATTGCAAATACTATTTGGAAAACACATATGCCTCATAAAAGAAAGAAAAACATAATAATGATAAGCACTCTAGAAATATGCCTTGTATTAATAGAGTAGACATAAAAAAGAGGATCAAAAACACGAGGAAGATCATAGAAAGATTTATTGAGGTGAACTATTGTAAACGGAATAGAAAGCATGATTATTGATGTTGGCTGGTCAGTTGCTATGCTACAGTATAACTATCTAATAACATTAGTAATACCACTGCATGAGCAATTGAGTATGCAAACAGGGTCTTGTAACTTTGCGTAACTCAACTTGTGATGTTTGGAGTGCTGGTTATGACTCTGGCTTCACAGACCATGAAGTCACAGACCCATCATTACTACGGCCTATTGAGATGATGAATGGCCACACCCCTCCCCCACCACGTATACCTTTCTGCTTAGAGAAACAAACTAGCAATACAATGTTGTTTATTCATTACCAGCCTATGCTGGTATGAATAGTGCTGCCCCCAATAAATCAGTAACAATGTAAACACAATCAGTGGCTAGTTTGGGAACTTTCCCTCCATGTTGAAAGTAGAGGTAGAGTCTCAGATGACATCTCTGTCCTCACATTAACTGGACTAAATCCATTCTGTACCACCCACCACTGCACCTCACCTCACTACAATGACTGGGCTGAATTTATTCAACTCTCCATCTTTCTACAGCACCACATAATTATACAGAAAAGCACCAGAAACTTCCCTTGCACATAATATTACAGTGGTCTAACACATTACCAGCAAGCACAGCGGTATCACAGTATCACAGTAGGCTATAGGCATGTGCGAAATACAAAATGTTTGGGATAAAACAGGAATAATGCTATTTTTATGTTGTATGTCTCATTCAGCTGATTGAAAGGGGGAGTCCGCATCAGCATCTTTCTCTTCTTTAGACCACAATGCATCAGCTTCCCTATGTACGGGTGAGGTTAAAGGTCAAATATGGGGTGTGCTGAAATGGTCCCTTGAGGAAACCCTTGAAAAGAAGGGGGTGGTGTCCCTTGTGTCTGAGATGAAACTGTGCCTTCCTGATGAAGGCCCCATCTCAACCACACATCTATGAGTAGCTTTAATGGGAGTTAGGGTAATGAAATGGTCTATAAAGTTTTCAAGAAAGAAGAAAATCATAGGATACAGTGCATTCCAGATAGGAGATATTGTGTAACCAATGAACTGCAGTGATACATACTGTACTAACAGTAGTCAGTCTGCTGTTTTTGCAATGGTGACTCCGATGTGCTGTTTTTGGTTACCGTGAAGGTTGAGGGAAGGGCAGCAGACTGTGTGAGACCCCCCCTCCTATGGAGACCCCCTGAGACACATCAATCATTGGCTCTGCATTGGCCCAGACCTGGAGAAGGGCAGCAGGGCAGGGAGGGCAACAGGGCTAAGGGAGAGAAAACTAGGGATGGCCCACAGGAGAGGAGAGGAGGAAGAGGGAGATCATATGAGGGAGAAAGGGGAGGGAGAGAATGTTGGAGGATGTGATGAGTATAGACAGGAATCAGAACAGATATGAACACCTACAAGAGAAGCAGACATTGTGCAGAAAGAGCAGCCTTGCTTTGGACAAAACAGGAAAGAGAGTAGGCAAGAATAAGTCAGAGAGCACCAAAGTCTGGGACGTCTGAGAAAACCATCAACACAACCTTGTATGTGTGTGAAATAGGATCGCACACAGGCACGCAGAAATAGTCTCTACGGAGCCCTCGTCCGTAGGCGACTGTGGACCAAAACAGAAGACTCGCTGCCCAGATTTCAATACGTTTAGGGAGTGACGATGGCTACTTTCATTGGATTTCATCAGATTAGTGCGTCATGAGGCATTCTCATATAGCCCAGACCCTACCAGGAAATGACATCAGACGCTAGGCTTTCCCCCTGCTGGTTGCATGTGTGACTCATTTACGTGGCATCGCCATGGACACGTGCGACCTCGCCCAGTAGTAGACAGAGGGACACTTCCGATTTAACACTACAGAACAGCAGGTCACAAGGAATAAAGTGGATCAAAGCAATGACTGAAAGTGCACTATGGTGGCCAGGTCAGTTGACATGGAAGCTGTTTCGCAGTAATTATGTCAAATGTGCAATTAAAGGAATACTCAATGATCGTTTTTTTAGACCAGGTCATTACACCGGAAATGACTGGAAAAGTTGGTTAATAGAGCAAGGCAGGAAACAACCAAAACAAATCCAAAAAATGTTTGACAATCTTGTAAAAAATTAAAAAAATCACAATTGAGGAATTGATTCCTATAAATGTGTGATTAGCTTCTCTCAAGCATGGTATGCCATCATGCCACAGCAGGTAAATGGTTCCTTCCACATGCCCCAGCCACATGATATTGGCTCAGAGGGCTATGGCAGTGGCAGGTTGCCCCAGTCAGTCAGAATGTGGATGCAGTCAGAGTTGCCCTCCTCTAAACAGCAGGAGCATGCTGATAAATGGTCCTGAGGAGGATCGGAAACAAGACCACATTTTTCTTTTTTTCAGACAGGCCTCTCCATGGGCAATTTTCCCAGGACGACCCCATTATTATTCTGCAGAGATGTCTGCCCCCACCGAACCCAATGGGTGGTCCTTTTGAGGGCAAAAAGGAAGAGGAAAAGAAAGGAGAAAAATCAGGCGAATCACCCTTGGAGACTGGACGACAATAAAATACAAAACAAAGTAAAATAAGACAAAACAAGACAGAGAGCACAGACAAACAAGGCCTCAAACATATTGTGGCAGAGCTGTGTACCTTGGTGGGAGTGATAGATTGTGTGTGTGTGTGTGTGTGTGTGTGTGTGTGTGTGTGTGTGTGTGTGTGTGTGTGTGTGTGTGTGTGAGTGTGTGTGTGTGTGTGTGTGTGTGTGTGTGTGTGTGTGTGTGTGTGTGTGTGCACGTATGCCTATGTGTAAGTGCCGGACATGAAAGAGGAAACATCATTCTGTGGAAGTGGAATGTGTTACATATTTATTATGGTATTCAAAGGGATGAAATTAAAAAACAACAGGAACTAGAGTCTCTGATTGTGAAAATCCTTAAGGGTGAACATAGAATACTAACTCTAACAAATGTAGTATCTATAATTCTCAGCAGTGCTGAAGGGGGTTGTTATGTTATAACATAATGGTGTACCAATCTCCTAGTTGTTTAGCATAGGCGAATGTTCACTAATGTTGGCTAGTTCAAATATGTTTTCTTTGCTGCCTTGGCTAACTAGCCAACTCTCTATTTGGACTGCATACAAGGACAGTTTGAATTGACCCCCTGTCTGAGTTCCTTTTCAATAAGCCACTCCATAAAATCCTGGTTAAAACCAACACACAGCCCAGAGAGGAAACTCTGCCTAAATCACAGTGATCGACTGGCCCTTAAAGCCTTAGCACACAACGAGCCAGGACTGGCTGACCACGAGGGGCATTGCCATGGAAACAACACCCTCAAGCTGAAAACTTCTACATCTGGTGACTCATAATGGGAGAGGGGGGAAACTAGATTGATTGAAACTACCTGAATCATATTGTCAATTTCAAACAAGTGTCTGTAATTATTAATTACATCCAGAATTATAGCCAATATCCAATTACAAGACATGCAATTATAAGACCTCCCGATACCTTACCATGAACAACAAACAGTTGAACCATATGACAGCATTAGCAATAGCATTAGTCACAGTCAAATTGACATTAAAAAAAGTTGATTTTCCATAAGTTTATGATAAGGCAACAGCTGGGCTGTTTCCTGATACTGCCTTGGTTTGTCCAGGAAGTGAAACTTTGCCCTGTAACCATCCATCTTGTGCCACCCCATGAGGAGAGTACCCTGTGCCAAGGGGACGGTCCACTGGAACCCATGTAGAGCTCCCTGCCTTTGTCTCAGGATGTGGAAGAAACCTGGCACTGGCCCAAGGTCAGCGCCACAAAATTATATTACCATAATCCCATTAAGTGTGTCTGAGGCCCACATGAGCTCCAGACCAGTCTTAGTGGAGGAAGGTGGGTGAGGGGTGGTGCTAGAGGTAACTGTAGCAGCTAAAGCTAAAGCACGTATCAACCACAGTGCGCTATGAGGACACTTCACAAAGATATCACCTTACATGTACTCATCAATAGTTTCACCTGACATGGTGGCACGGACAGATGGGAAGGATTGTACAGTAGACAGTGTTGTTCAGTAGCTTAGTGGGTATTTGTGTTAGAACCTAGCTCAAGATGTTGTTCCTCAGGCATTTGTCTCATATATGAGTGTACTTTAAGATTATAACTGATATAACAGATTTGCGATACTTATCGAAATAATACAGAACTTTGTAATAAAAGCATGAAAATGCCTTTATAGGTACAGGAACTGTCTGTAATTCAACACAGGAACACAATATGCCTTGAAACGGTTAGCTCATGAGCTTTAAAATGTAAAATCAAGGATTCTTATTCTTATGCTTATTATCAGTCATCGTTCTGAGGAAACTTTATGATAATTATGAGATTTACCGTCCTGATTTTCTCCCCATTTGTTTCCAATTAACTGTTTCCACTACTTACATCACTGCTACATACTAAAGTTTGTCTATGCTATCTTTTGTCATTACCTAGTGAATCTCCTCAGAACATATTAATTTACAGTACAATGCATGTCCCCTATGGACTCGGACAATTGATGTGTGTACTGTATCTGCATGGCAGCAAAACTGATATCCCCCTTTCATTAAGCTGAATAGGTGTAAGGGGAATTTAAGTAGTTGATCCTTGGGGCATATATGTCGGTGTAACATGCTGAGAAAATGTATCTAATAAACAATAAAGGAATAAAGACTGGCTTCTATATGTACAATAGATAGGACACTGGTCCAATGAAATCTGTTTAGACCAAGTTGAATGTAGTCTAGTGCTCTGCCTATGGCAGTGAAAGTCCCGAAGATGCACCCATCTTCCCAGGCCAGTATTTGCAGTACTTACTTTCCCTGCACTACAAACAGGGGATGTGGACACAAGCCTGTGTTTACAATGTTGGTTAGGGAGGGTAATATTTGGGTATTTCTTTTACTGGAAAACAGCGTGAACAACAACAAAGCAAATCGTAAAGCGATGGGAAGAGTGGTACAAACAATCAACAAAGCTAACTGTTCTCAGACTGGGGAGGAGGCTGAGTATACATTCATGGAAGCAGGAGTGTGTTAGTGTATTAGTGTGTTAATGTGTGTGTGTGTGTGTGTGTGTGTGTGTGTGTGTGTGTGTTTTGGAGGGGGTGGGGCAGAGGAATTAGTTCTCGCAGCTACTACGGGGAACCAAGTCAATTCCCAGAGACTCATTCCTATGCTATGCAGGCATTTCTTTACACATGGACACAGCCTCTCAAACGTCCATCCCCTTAGTAGCCTAGATCCTGTGTGTGTGTGTGCTCTCAATGTAGGACACCAGGCAGATCAAATCCCTTGTCCAAACAAGTTAATACCTTAAACCAACGTGTAAAAGTAAAGTTCAGGGGCAAATGCAGATTCCTGAGCGACCAACTCTCTAACCCGGCAGTAAACTAATTAATCACATACTGGGATCTTTTTCTCATCTGCACACACATATTTATTTTATTTTTTTTTAAGTTTGAGCAATATGTCCAAATGAATGCAGGCTTATAGTGTGTTTGATATTGCTACCACTAAGACCAAAACACATCCATCCATTCATGAGCATGTTTTGTGTTTCGGGGCTTGCACAACAAGTCCATTCAGCGTGTTAACACATAAACCCCAGAAACACGAAACATGCTCGTGAATTTTCTGTAGAAATGAATCATGGATGTTAGCTTTTTGATCTTAGTGCAGGCAATATCAAACACACCATAAGCCTGCATTCATTTGGACACAATACTGTGACCTTTGTGGTTTCTCCTCATTGCAAT
>NC_137675.1:62730614-62735614 GCF_963989245.1 Nansenia antarctica | reverse complement strand
ATAACCAGAACCACGGCAATTAAATCCCCCTCTGTGTGTGGTTAGATTTCAAAAACCTATGTTCAGAAAGGTACCGTGGAGTGCAGATCCAGTACCATGTGTCTCGAAGGATCTCTTGACATAAATGCTTACCACTTTCTCAAACTTTCCTCTCGACCAGTATGACGTCCGAACTGGATAGTTCTCGAAAGAAGCCAACAGGAGGTGTAGCCTATTTCTTTGCCATATACAGTCAACATCATTCATCATCTCCAGTCAGTCTATGGATTTATTCTACTAAAGTGAGTGGATAACTACCCTAGGTCTCACAGACAGTACCAGAGAACCCTGCAGGACTGTCAGGAGCCTGGGGAGCTTCTGGCCCAGTGGACAGATCTCTTTAGGAGCTCAGAATGAACCTCCATCACTCACAGTGGCAGGCCCAGAAAGTGGTTGAGGAAGTCTGCAGCATCAGAGGTAGGCGGTTTCTGACATCCTGACATGATGATGTATGGAGCTTCCTAGACAAAGGAGCTGTTGATTTTTTGGGTTTTTACAATTTAATGTGTACATTTGATAATTGATCAATCTATCATAGCTTTCAACTAAAGACCAATCAAAACTTCTCGAGTTCATATTTAAAGCTACTGTATCTAATCGACTTTCTTATAATAAAAAAAAAAAAGACATCCCCTGATGTTCTAACATCGTTCATAGTTATATGAGTCAGTGTGTGTAGCAGACTGAGGCGTGGGATACTCCTACCTGACCATGTGACCTGGTCTTGGGTGATTTCCAGTGCATACACGCACACATCTTTGTCCCAGCTGCTGGTCTTTTACAGGAGCTACCTAAATAAACCAACCCACAGACCTAATGCTTCAACCACAGTCACACACAGGATGAAAGGAGCTGCTGCTACATGGTAAGGAAGACAAGATGGCTGTCGTAGTCGAACAGAAGTGACAGCGATAAGCGCACACACACACACACAGACACAGACACAGACACAGACACAGACAGACAGACAGACAGACAGACAGACACACACACACACAGACACAGACACAGACACAGACACAGACACAGACACAGACAGACAGACAGACAGACAGACACAGACACACACACACACACACACACACACACACACACACACACACACACACACACACACACACACACTCATACTGATAAAAAGAACACTCAATGTGATCAGATGAACCTCTCCCTGGTTAAGGTTCGGGCTGTTAGGGGTGTTCTGACAGAACCCTTGACCCGTGCTCCTGCCGTGAGGACCGCTGTCAGAAGGGACAGGAGTGTGTGATTGATTGGGTCCCTCTCCTCAGGGGTCAGCTGGGTGTCCTGGAGAGCCCTCCCCATCCATCAGAGCACCCAGGGCCCAGGGAGAGCTGCCTCCAGATGGGCAGCATTGTTCACAGACCCCCCTGGCAGAGCTGGAAAGAGCCTTGGAGGACCCTCTGGTCCACAGCGTTACTGACAGGAGCCAGGCAGAAGACCTTACATCTGTGCCTGTGATCTCCTCCGTCTGTCAGCGCGACTTTTCGGCCACTCACCACACAGCCAGTCTGATCAATAACACACGTCAGATACAAACAGGAGGAGGACAATGGCTGTCATTACGATCATCGGACCTTCTCAGAGCAGAGATAAGAGACGGAGAGAGCGGGGGGGGATCAGGGGGGATCAGGGGGGGGGTCGGGCTGGCTGGCAGCGATCTGTCTCCCTCCGGGATGACTACTGAGGCATCCCGCCTTGATTGTGGCGCGCGGCCTAATTGCACGGTCAGGACAGAGGATAATGAGTTAATCCCTGGTCAGTCATCCGTGACAAGCAGCGAGCGAGCGGCACGCAGTAATTACAAGGCCGCTCGTTAAGCCCCCAGAGCCTCATCCTCGCTACCCGTGGAGGACGGGAGCGCTGGGGCTCCGATCCCCGCCTCCGGCCCTTCTAGAGTCGTGTCTAGGTTGCATGTCGGAGGACGGGTCACACTTGTTGCGTTATGCAGCTGTTGGCTGAAGCCGGTTACACAGTAGAACCGAAAGAAGAAGCACCCACCCATCTGGGGAGGCCGGGCCTCAAGCCTCAATCAGTCAGTCAGTCAGTGACTTGAGAGGACCCATGCTGCTTGCCAGGTTGCAGGACATGTTGATAGACCTGAATGTGGTTTCAGGAGGGGCTGTTTGGGGGGGTGTTGGGTGGGTGCTGGGGGCCGGAGGGTGTGGAGGGGGTATGCAATCCCCCTGGCCAAGCTATGGCAGACGTCATGCCGCTCTGCTTCGTGATGATCTCTTCCATATGGGTCCGGGGATGGTCAGCCTGTGTTTACACGAGCTGATCCCCAAAACGTGTCCCAGGACCCGTTCCCTCACTCTGTGGCCGAGGAGGGAAGCAGGAGAGGGGGCTAGGGGAGCACTCAGGACCCCCCCACACTCACTCTCTCTCTCTCTCACACACACACACACACACACACACACACACACACACACACACACACACACACACACACACACACACACACACAGACACACTAGGCACCAAACAGTACAGCAACCTGCCAAAAAACACCTCCCATCACCACACACACCCACACACATACTGACAAACACACACACACACACACACACGCACACACACACACACACACGCACACACACGCACACGCACACGCACACACACACTCCTATAGATTACAGCCGTCATATTTTCATAATGGTTGGAGGCACCCAAAGTCACGGCCAAGTCAACATATTTGCCTGGCAGCCTATGAAGAGGGGCGTTTGTGTGGGACACATTTCAAAAGCATTTCTCCATGTGTTTGCCTCAGCAAATTGAAGAAATGTGGAGGCGTCGCCTAAAAGTGGCACCTTAGAGGAATCTGAGCTTCTTTGAGAGCCTTGGCCTGAAGAAGGTGTCAGGGTGCAGGTCTTAAGTCCTAATTATCAGCACCATCATAAGAGTCTTTCATAGCTTCTCATAACCCCAGGTTATGAAAGGCAGTACAAGGCCGTAAAGGGCTTTCCATGCCGTCAACAGATTCACCCTCATCTTCGGATGAAAATAATCTCTAATCTCTTGTATCACTCCTCTAACTTCAGGGTTATTATCGTTTAATCTGAGAAGTGGGGTGAAGGCTCTTTGGATATCATGTGGTGCATTCACAGGGAGGAACACTAGATCTACACTTCACCCCTCTCCTCTCCTCCTCTCTTCCTGATAGCGTCTCCTCTATTAAAAACATCAATTCTCCCTGAGAGTATAAACCCTTTCTGGATGTTTGGAGAATGGGGTTCTCTCCCTATTGCCTACTTAAATAACCACTTCCCCAGGAATGAAAACATATCCATTAGAGGACACTAGTATCGGTCTCCCGCTGTGGTACCTCTCTGGTCTCCTCTGAGTTCAGGGCCGGGGCGGTGCGTTGAGATGGGAGCTGGGATGGCGGGCGGCGGGCGCTGGCCTTCCGTGTTGATTCAGGGCTGGAAGTGTGTAAGCTGAACTGGGGCTACTCTCACCAGAGACCGGCCGCACCCTGCTAATGACATCCAGCCCCTGACATTCTTAAAAGGTCTCTGGTTATTAAGGAAAACAAACAAGAAGATCTAACTCACTCACATGCTATGCTAACAAATACCATCCCTGGGCAATATTAGGGTTTGCTGGAGCTACTCAGAAGGCCAAAGCTAAATGTCTAATCAGGTAGTGGTGATTTTTGGGGTGCACGATTGCTCTCGGTGCAGAAGAAAAAAGCGAGTCACAGCAGGAGATTTGATGGGACAGACTGAGAGTGTGTGTGTGTGTATGTGTGTAAGGGAGGGAGTGTGCCAGCCTGTCCTAGAGGCTTAATTTTTCCAACTACAATCCTATGGCAGGCACACACACACTCACTGGTCCTGGCAGATTGAGACACACACGCACGCACGCACGCACACACACACGCACACACACACACACTGCCCAGGCGATCTAGGCTGAGGCCCCAGCTTCCTCCCTACGGGGGGGGGGGTTCTCATCCTATTAGAGAGAGCCCCTGCACCCACTCCACCCACTCCCACCGACCCCCCTCCCCCTCTTCCCGAATCCCGCCACACATCATTGCCCCGCTAAACGCTGACAATTGGTGACAAATGGACTGCACAGCACACCGTGTGACAGTTGTCCCGGGAGACGGTGGCCGACCCGGGGCGGCAAGGGGAGGGGAGGGGAGGGGAGGGGAGGGGGGGGGGGGGGTCCGGGGGTTCGAGGGAGAGCAGCGAGGCGCCTGGCACAGGTGGCTGAAAATCAATACAGATCCGGCCTCTGATTGGGGCTGACAGCGTAGGAGCAATGGAGTGTGGGAATCCGCCAAGCACCACACACAGCTAGATTGGATGATGGAGGGCAGGGGTGGACAAATGAGAGGAGGAGGAGGAGGAGGAGGGCGATGTGTGAAGTAGACAGACACAGTGATGACACAGCACACACTCACGCACACTTCGAGAAAATAACAAACGTGCAAGTGTACGGTAGGCAGTCATTACAGAGGAGGTGTGGCCATAGGCAACTTTACGCTTATCAGATAAAAACATTATCTGCAACATACCAAATTGCCAATAAAGTTTCAGTGCACGACAGATTAAACGTAACTCTGTATTCAAACTACTGTAACTACTACACTAAACCAATAATGCAGTTATCATTTTCAATGTTCCAATGACGGTGACATCTGAAGTGAATCAAACAGCTGGTGTTATCCTCTGCTCTTGGCTGTAGTCACGGTGTCCAGGGCCTGAGTACGCAGGGAGGAAAGGGTTAAGTATGCAGCTGCCCACCAATGGCATGTTGAGCTTTGAGAGTCCAAATGATCTGGCTCAAATCAGCTGCTACAGTGAGCAATAACAGGGGCTCACGCACGTAGACCTATGCACTCACACTAACACACACGCAGGCACACACTAAGCCACTCTTGTGCACTCTCTCTCTCTCTCTCTCTCTCTCTCTCTCTCTCTCTCTCTCTCTCT
>NC_137675.1:62719879-62730414 GCF_963989245.1 Nansenia antarctica | reverse complement strand
CTCATCTTCGGATGAAAATAATCTCTAATCTCTTGTATCACTCCTCTAACTTCAGGGTTATTATCGTTTAATCTGAGAAGTGGGGTGAAGGCTCTTTGGATATCATGTGGTGCATACACAGGGAGGAACACTAGATCTACACTTCACCCCTCTCCTCTCCTCCTCTCCTCCTCTCTTCCTGATAGCGTCTCCTCTATTAAAAACATCAATTCTCCCTGAGAGTATAAACCCTTTCTGGATGTTTGGAGAATGGGGTTCTCTCCCTATTGCCTACTTAAATAACCACTTCCCCAGGAATGAAAACATATCCATTAGAGGACACTAGTATCGGTCTCCCGCTGTGGTACCTCTCTGGTCTCCTCTGAGTTCAGGGCCGGGGCGGTGCGTTGAGATGGGAGCTGGGATGGCGGGCGGCGGGCGCTGGCCTTCCGTGTTGATTCAGGGCTGGAAGTGTGTAAGCTGAACTGGGGCTACTCTCACCAGAGACCGGCCGCACCCTGCTAATGACATCCAGCCCCTGACATTCTTAAAAGGTCTCTGGTTATTAAGGAAAACAAACAAGAAGATCTAACTCACTCACATGCTATGCTAACAAATACCATCCCTGGGCAATATTAGGGTTTGCTGGAGCTACTCAGAAGGCCAAAGCTAAATGTCTAATCAGGTAGTGGTGATTTTTGGGGTGCATGATTGCTCTCGGTGCAGAAGAAAAAAGCGAGTCACAGCAGGAGATTTGATGGGACAGACTGTGTGTGTATGTGTGTAAGGGAGGGAGTGTGCCAGCCTGTCCTAGAGGCTTAATTTTTCCAACTACAATCCTATGGCAGGCACACACACTCACTGGTCCTGGCAGATTGAGACACACACGCACACACGCACGCACGCACGCACACACACACACACGCACGCACGCACGCACACACACACACACACACACACACACACACACACACACACACACACACACACACACACACACTGCCCAGGCGATCTAGGCTGAGGCCCCAGCTTCCTCCCTACGGGGGGGGGGGGTTCTCATCCTATTAGAGAGAGCCCCTGCAACCACTCCACCCACTCCCACCGACCCCCCTCCCCCTCTTCCCGAATCCCGCCACACATCATTGCCCCGCTAAACGCTGACAATTGGTGACAAATGGACTGCACAGCACACCGTGTGACAGTTGTCCCGGGAGACGGTGGCCGACCCGGGCGGCAAGGGGAGGGGAGGGGAGGGGGGGGGGGTCCGGGGGTTCGAGGGAGAGCAGCGAGGCGCCTGGCACAGGTGGCTGAAAATCAATACAGATCCGGCCTCTGATTGGGGCTGACAGCGTAGGAGCAATGGAGTGTGGGAATCCGCCAAGCACCACTAACAGCTAGATTGGATGATGGAGGGCAGGGGTGGACAAATGAGAGGAGGAGGAGGGCGATGTGTGAAGTAGACAGACACAGTGATGACACAGCACACACTCACGCACACTTCGAGAAAATAACAAACGTGCAAGTGTACGGTAGGCAGTCATTACAGAGGAGGTGTGGCCATAGGCAACTTTACGCTTATCAGATAAAAACATTATCTGCAACATACCAAATTGCCAATAAAGTTTCAGTGCCACGACAGATTAAACATAACTCTGTATTCAAACTACTGTAACTACTACACTAAACCAATAATACAGTTATCATTTTCAATGTTCCAATGACGGTGACATCTGAAGTGAATCAAACAGCTGGTGTTATCCTCTGCTCTTGGCTGTAGTCACGGTGTCCAGGCCTGAGTACGCAGGGAGGAAAGGGTTAAGTATGCAGCTGCCCACCAATGGCATGTTGAGCTTTGAGAGTCCAAATGATCTGGCTCAAATCAGCTGCTACAGTGAGCAATAACAGGGGCTCACGCACGTAGACCTATGCACTCACACTAACACACACGCAGGCACACACTAAGCCACTCTTGTGCACTCTCTCTCTCTCTCTCTCTCTCTCTCTCTCTCTCTCTCTCTCTCTCTCTCTCTCTCTCTCGTCTCTCATCTCTCTCTCTCTCTCTCTCTCTCTCTCTCTCTCTCTCTCTCTCTCTCTCTCTCTCTTCTCTCTCTCTCTCTCTCTCTCTCTCTCTCTCTCTCTCCTCTCTCTCTCTCTCTCTCTCTCTCTCTCTCTTCTCTCTCTCTCTCTCTCCTCTCTCTCTCCTCTCTCTCTCTCTCTCTCTCACACACCCACTCCACTAACACGCACACCTACTGAACTCGCGTTGACACTCATTTCACCCGAGGCCAAGCGCACGCGAGGGTGTAGCCAACCAGGCTGCCCCTGCATGCCCTCCTCTCTCCCATTACAGAGCCATGTGACCATCAGGTCATCAAGAGTGCTGTGACCCCCGGCGTGGCCTCTGGCCTCCACCGGGCCCCGGGGCCCAGCACCACCTCCAGTTCTGAGTGCCACCACTGAGCGCTGCCCCCAAAATGACCTCTTTCTCTCACTGTATCCCCCTACCCAGAGAATGGCTACGATGAGATAATAGCCTAGCTTTCTATACGGCCTCTACCGTGTCTGAGAGGACACACTGTGCTCATAGAGCAGCGTGTCTAACCCCTAGCCCACCCTGAGCTGGGTGGATTGGTATGTCCAGAGGATTTCATGTAACCATAACTGACATGTCATCGCTAATCTGTTGACCTGACCCCCCCCCCCCGCGTCTTCTACTTGATTCCTATCGCCGTGAACCGCTGACCTTACTGTATGTAAACCATCTTACTGTACATCTCGTTACCGCCACCTGTTGAAGCACAAAAGGGATTCCCATGTTTCATCCTGTACTGTCTACTACAGCATATAATAAAGTGTATACAATAGAGAGGCGGTATTTCCTTACACCTCGTTCACCCGCACACTTGTCTTCTGAGCCTTTTTCATTTCCCTCCTGGAGATGGATCATCTTATTAAGTTAGCTCTAGTGACATCACGTCTCACGGGTGGGAACAATAAAAGAACATGGATACTGAAAGGAAAAGAGAAAAGAGATGAGACACTGAGACGTGAATTGAATCAAACGTTCATGGGAAAGTATTGCTTAATTGAATGTTGGCCCTCTCTCTCCAACTGTGATGTCTTGATGAACAACTTAATCTGACTGGATATACTGTAGTATATGTATGTGTCATGCAAACGTGTGCCAATTGCATCCCTGTGACTTGATTGTCTCTCACCTTTCGCCAAATGTTCCCTCATCTTGGTAGTTTAGGTCGAGCCCAATTATGGTGACCCTGCTTCACTGTCATTGGACTTGGCGGAGTGAGGAGCCTTGATTGGGTAAGTGGCATTCCCAGCCTCCACCCCCACTGGAGGTCTCCTTGTATGTGTGACAGTAGAAATTAATCAAGGCCCAGACAAACTCTCAGCCTTCACGCAACAAAAGGATTTTCCCCTTGCCCTCCATGCATCAGCCTCTGCAAGCAATTCAATAATGTGTGGTGAGAGTGTGTATTTGTGTAGCAGTGAGGTTATGTTACACGTACGATGTCCACTCATGTGTATGCATGAGTAAATATTTGTGCCTGACTAAGTATATCATATATGTGCATGTGAGTTTGTGTTTGAGAGTGTGTGTGTGTGTGTGTGTATGCGCATGTGGACGAGTGTGTGTTTTTGTGTAAAAGGGGGGCACAGAGGGGGGCCTGGATCAGACTGTGTGCAGGTTACCGTCTCTGAGGGGGGTGTGTGAGGACACGTCGGCCCTGTGTGTGTGGAAACCCCGCGCTCCTCACTTCTCATACATTGTTCTCCCGCTCCTACAAACCGTTAATGCCACAAAAGATGCTCAGCCCATTGTGGCCCGGGACAGCTGAGGGGGGAGGAGGCACAGAGGAGAGGGGGGGGGGGGGGGAGGGGAGGAGGAGAGCAGCCCGAGCTGGCTATGGGCCGGCTTGGCTCACACCCTCTCCCCTCCCCTCTCTCTTCTCCTCTCTTCCTCTCCTCTCTCTTTCCTCTCCACTCTCCACTCAGCTCTGCCACTTAGCCCCTCTCAAGAGGATTTGGCCGGGCCGGATTTAGGGGGCCGATGCTTATCATACAATGGAATTAAACCAACTCAAGGCCCAGGCTTTCTCTTCGGGCCCGCTACGGCTAATCTGAGAATCTGTGAAGGAGGGCTTAGGTGATGTTACATTTTCATTAGACCTCTGATGGCAAACGGGGCCACTAATGGTAAGAGCCCTGGGCGCCATTGTGATGCAAATCCTGATTATTTCTTTAATTAAAGCGAGGGGAGGAGGGGGAATAGGGGAGAGTGGGGTGGAGCTGACACTGACAGAGCTGCATGTCCTCCTTACCCCTAATACACTGGGATTCTCACGTCCATACAGACTTGAGATCTAGAGCTTCAGTCACTGGGGGATTTGGCTTGTTTTTTGATAGGTATTTTTGGCGGGGGATTTAAATCTGTTTAATCTATCCTCTCGTACAGGTCATTTACATACCTCGAGGGTGTGTACTAATACATTATCACATATTAATCCTCAACTGGCACTTTATGATTTTTTCTTGTTTGATGTACGCAAGATAGAAATTATTATTAATCTTTTATTAGCAATAATGTATGAGCTTTGGACAAAATGTATGTACTGGTAACTTGGTCCACCTGTAAACATCATTGCCAAACAAGCACTGGGTATAATGAGTTTTATTCACTCTCTGGTTCCAACATGACTTTTCCCTTGCAGGAACACACTGTTCTTGAACATGTTCAAAATAAGTAGTTTAGCTCATGACTGGAAACATAACAACGTTTGGTCTCATTTATTTCATTTCTGTGCTAATTTCTGTAAAACCCCCACAGAACCTCACAGAGAGGCTCACTTTGTGATTGGGATCATGGATAAAAAGCCAGACAGTGAAACAGACAGACAGACAGATGGATATGACGATTGTCTGTGACTTTAGGGTGAAATCAATATGGTCGATGATGGTTTATGCCCTACTCCCTTAGGAGGATGTACACCACAAAAAAGACAACAAGAAACCCTCCCCAGCCTCCCAGATGAGCTTCCGCCCTCAGGATCTGTGTTGTTACTTGATGCAGGTTCTGGAATCCATCGGAACACACTGTGTACACTGCAGGGCTGCAGACCAGATGTGGGCATAAGACGGACTGCACAGGGGACAGGGAGCACCGCAGGCACTGGGCGAGTGGGTGGGGGAGAGAAAGAGAGAGAGAGAGAGAGAGAGAGAGAGAGAGAGAGAGAGAGAGAGAGAGAGAGAGAGAGAGAGAGAGAGAGAGAGAGAGAGAGAGAGAGAGAGAGAGAGAAAGAGAAGGAAGGACAGGGAGGGAGTGAGAGTGTGCAAATCATCCCTGTGAGGTAGGGATCACCAGTTAGCCGTGGATGAGGAGGGAGGGGTGTCAGGGTAAGGGAGGGGGGGGGGGGGGTTGTTGGTGATGAGTGCTGGCGTGGTGGTGATGGTGGTGGTTTTGGGGAGGGAGGGGAGGTGTTGAGACCCTGAGAACTTTTTTCCCCTTGGCGGAGCGGCGCAGCTCTTTGGGAGCGCGGAGTGTTGCCCCCCTGCAGCTTAAGCCTCTGTCTCTTTTTGTCCCCAACACAACAGCCTGTGGCATTCCATGGCAGCAAAGCTGGCTGCGCTGTCACATGGGGGAGATTAGCCAAACTAAGACCTCAATAGAATGCTCACTTTACTCACCCATTCCAGCAGTGCCCGCCCCCGCACCCAAACACCCGCACACACACACACACACACACACACACACACACACACACATACACACACACACACACACGATTTAACCGTTCCTTGTCTAGACAGCAGTGCAAAGCGATTATTATTGGCATTATTAAGACTTATAAGCACTCCTCTTTTTGTCGTTGTCACATTCCCAGCAGTGCACATGAATAAACATGCAGCATAACGAGACCCATTTCCCAATGGGGGGACGGACACTTCCTCCCCAGCCAGACAGCGCACGCCGCTCCGAAGCCCTCCTTTCTGGGGGCTGGTTGCAGAATATCTTAAAGTCAAATTTACATCTATTCCAAATCCATTTTCTACTGTAATTGAGGTTTTTCTCATGCCTTCTGGCTCCTCCGGTCCTCCCTCCCCATTATAATGCAGTTATTCTGGAGTTGGTCACAGCGAATCATGGTTATCCAGCCACACAACCACCACCACTACCCAGACCAGACCGGGCCCTGGCCCAGTGGAGCCTAGTGGGAGGATCTTCCAGGAAACGGAGCTCCGGAGGCCTAGGGTCTGGATGTGGCTGCCTGGAGGGAAGCAGGATGAGCTGGCCTGGGATGGGAGAAGGAGCTCAGGGGGTTTGGGTTAAACAGAACTCTCCTGGGGGGGGGGGGGGGGGGTACTCCAAGAACAAAGCCATCTGACTGCATTTACAGACAAAAGGGGAAAACACATATGGTTCATGTTTGTAGCATGTCAGAATTACACCAATTCCCCCCCGTACACACACACATCCCTTGGACCTCATTTACATGTGTATGCATTCCCAAAGGGAATTAGTAAATTGAGATCAACCAGATGCATACCTCTGTTGTTTATGTTGTGTTTTGTACAGCCTTATCTTGCTTTCGGGATTGATTTGATGGCACAGCAAAGAGATACCTCACAGCTTATTGCAGTGGACTAATTGACAGTACATGGTGGTCATGCTTAAGGAGGTGAAACCGCTGTGCTGCTTGTTGATTTAGTGTGTCAGCGTCCCTCTGTAGGTGTGTGTTGTAGTATGCATGTTGGAGGTGGAGCTACATTTCATCTGGCCTGGAGCTGGAGCTGGAGTTTGGGCTGGGGCTGGAACTGAGGCTGGGGCTGAGGCTGGGGCTGGAGCTGGGGCTGGAACTGGGGCTGGGGCTGGAGCTTGGGCTGAGGCTGAGGCTGGGGCTGGGACTGAGGCTGAGGGATGGGGCTGGGGCTGGGGCTGGGACTGAGGGTGGAGCTGAGGCTGGGGCTGGGGCTGGGGCTTGGGCTGGGGCTGAGGCTCGGACTGAGGGTGGGGCTAAGGCTGGGGCTGGGGCTGGGACTGAGGCTGGGGCTGGGGCTGGGGCTGCAGCTGGGGGAATGGGGCCACCAATGCCGCAACGGCACAGAAAATAATTAGGTTTATTTTCAAGTAATGGTCTGTTGCTCTGAGCAGCACCATAGCCAAGTGCAGCAGAAAGCTACTTTATCGCCGCCACATAAAAGGGGCTCCCTCACCGGCCCCAAAATGGAGATCATTAATGAATTCGGCCCAGGATGAAAAGGGTGAGGGTGGGGACAGGGTGGGTGGATGGGGGAGGGGAGGGGGGGTAAGGGTAAGGACTGCCCAATCCAAAGTGGCCAGCCCATTGGACCGTGTCTCTGTGGCACTCCCTCTCTTCAGCTGCTTTAGATTATAAAGAGAGAGAGAGAGTACGAGTAACAGTAAGTCATAAACCCAAAAGGTTAAACATTATAAGTGGCATGACATAATGGCCGAATACATCCACTGCATGCAGAGCCACTTACATGGCTAATTCACACATGGCTGGCTGGCTGGGAATGCAGACAGAACACTACACACCAGCTAACAGACAGCGGTGAATACTCACAACACAGTTCAGTCACAATCAAATTAGACCACAAGTCATAATCGCATATCATTAATACTCTGCCTGTTTGTGATGCATGCTGACCACACTCTCCAAATAGTCAACTAATGGATGGAAACATTACATGTAATGATGAATCAAAACAATGTTTCAGCACCATCTATACAGATCTAAATATAGTTCATAGTCTGACTCCATCATCATTTTGACTATTATATTTCACAGTGTTCACTGTTCCCTCTCATCATATGCTTGGAACATCAGTGCTCCTTTTCCTGCTTACACACATCGGCTTGAATCTGTTTATCCTCATCAATCAGTCCGCTGTTTCTTACGCAGTTATCTGGCAGGCTGCTCCAGCTAGCACACAGCCCAGCCAAGGCCTAGCCGAGCCCAGCCAAGGCTGCAGTGGGCCTGGCTTTTACTGGGCTGATTAAGTCATGGCTTTGGGTCTCGGAGACATCGTGAGACCCAGCACGCTCCCAAGCCACCGGTGATCTAACGTGCCAGTGAGGGGGGGAGCACCAGTGACGTCCATAAATCACATCATTCCACATCAAATAAAGCCCCCACGATTCAAACCCAGGGAAAACAAGAACTCTCCAGGGGGGCCGCCGTCGCCACAACGCGCTCGGCTTACGCCCTGGCTCCAGAACAGTGTTCTTAAAACCACATATAAGTCATATTTACATGTGTGCTTTTGTAATAAAAGGCTATAAAGTCAAGCGGTTGTAATAGTGGGAGACGGATGGCCCAAGATGGAGGTAATGGCTCTGGATCAGTGCAGAGCTGGAGGTCATGGGCGTGTGAAGGCTGAGAGAGAGCGTGGAACGTCCCGCCCCTACAGGTCTCTGCTTTTTTGGGAGGGTGCCCACTTTCTATGAGCAATAAGGCCTGAGCTGAGTTGGGTTTACCTCTCTTTGTTCGGGTTTGGGTGGCTTTCCAACAGACAAACCTTAATCACCTCTGCATGGCAGTTGACCCACTTCTTATAGGCTGGCTTCTCAACATGTCAGAGCAGACATATCCAACGTATCTATTAATAGTGGATTAATCTCAAGTCTTTATATCCCCTGGAGCATGGGATTAAAAAAAACGGGAAACCTAGATTATCAACAATAACACCAGGGTGTACACACACACAGGGAGCCAGACGCATGGGTGCACGCATGCACGCACACGCACACGCACACGCACACACACACACACACACACACACACACACACACACACACACACACACACACACACACACACAGGGAGCCAGACGCATGGGTGCACGCATGCACGCACACGCACACGCACACGCACACACACACACACACACACACACACACATACACACACACACACACACACACACTGATGCAAGACTAAACCACAATGTTGACACACTATGGGCCGCTTTCACAGACAAGGCTTAAGCCTAGTCCTGGACTAAATCACGCTTTCAATGTAAAATCTCCATATTGAAGATTATTTTTAGTCTAGGATTAGGCTTAAGCCTTGTCTGTGAAAGTGGCCCTATGAGAACACACCCACCCCCTCAGTCAGTACTAAGAGAGTGAAGTCAGAGTTTGGCATGTCACACCGTGGGTACCTGACCCTGCTAGCTGTCAGGCCAGCAGCAGAGCAGCAGAGCAGCAGAGCTGGGCTCCAGAAGCTCTAGCCGCAGCCCTTTCCCCGCCGCCCTGCCCGCTTTCCACTCAGACTACAGCAATAATACATCTGCACCTCGCCAGCAGGGTCACCATCTCACACGCCAAACTCACAATGGTGCATTGTCTACCATACGGACAGGTAATGGTTGGTGAATATCCGTGTATGGGAGTGGGAGAGAGGTGAATGATGATATTATTCTTCCAATAGTTGCTGCACAGCCAATGTTCCCTTGTGAACAGACAGTATATCCCAGCTGCTCTGGCCATACAGAGGCCTTAAGGCTCATGGGAAGACAATTAATATTCATGAAGCATCCAAGCCTTCCTGCTTGTTTGTTCTCTGCTGTGTTCTCACCATAAATTTGTCCTGAGAACAGTGAACTAAGATGGTTTAACGACCCGGTTGTATGTGTGTGTGTGTGTGTGTGTGTGTGTGTGTGTGTGTGTGTGTGTGTCTGTCTGTGCATGCGTGTGTGTGTGTGTCTGTGTGTTTCTGTATGTGTGTGTGTGTGTGTGTGTGTGTGTGTGTGTGTCTGTCTGTGCATGCGTGTGTGTGTGTCTGTGTGTTTCTGTATGTGTGAGTGTGTGTGTGTGTGTGTGTGTGTGTGTGTGTGCGTGCATGCGTTCGTGCATGTGAATTTCACATGAAAATGTAGTATGAAAATGTTGGCTAATAACCATACACATAGTGTAGTTATGGAATTTCCACAATCATTTTCTAACCGTTTGATTTTCTCTGTAAAATATAGGCGAATGGAAACTGAGGTGAGACATTTTTGGGTTCTCTTTTTGTCAAACCACTGACCTTTGAGATAGCTGACCTTTAATAGCTGTGACCCTGCAAGTGGACTTTTCTATTTCATTTTCAGTGTAATCGATTGGAAAAAGCATACAGCCACAGAGATGAGGTAAACATGGAATGGAATGTGGATGGTCAACCTGTGAAACTCCAGTCCCAAAACAGATAACACTGTGAATGTCAATAAAGCCCCTACCTACCCAGGGAAAAGGGAATGCATCACAGCACACCACAACATACACAGTTACTTCTGCAGAAAAGGGAAGAGGAGCCAAAAGAAGATCCTCAAAGCATCACACTGTGATGATGTAATTACTCCATGTGACCGACTATAACCAATATGCACCTCCCCTGAGAGTCTGGGGGAAGACTGAAGTCAGTTATCATTGCTGACATTCCTCCCACGAGAGACAGAGAAGTGAAAGTGCAGAAAATGTCTGACCGCACTGCCATCCCCAGCTGTGTGACTAGTCATCACACTGACAACGTCAC
>NC_137675.1:62707379-62709879 GCF_963989245.1 Nansenia antarctica | reverse complement strand
GAGCGAGCGTGGTGCTGAGAGAGAGGCAAAGACAGTTCCCATACATCATGCCAAATATTATGCCGGGGTACGAGTCTATGACCTCACTGGCTTTGTGGCTGGGTAGAGCTACTTGGGAACCTCCCTCCGCTCGACATCGACCCTCCGCTTCTGCGGTTTTGTTTGGGACGGATCAAGAAAACCCCAATGGAGCACAGAACATGGAGGTGGTGGGCCCGCGTCCCAAAAACCAGCCGGAGCCATCCAAGTGCTTGTGGTCGTCTAGCCGGGCTGACCCTGAGTGGGGGGGAGAGCATTGCCTCCAATACTGTAGGATTACATTGGCCTGCATAGTAATAAGTGTGTCACACGGGAGGGTCCCCTGTTGATGTTGTGACCCCATTTGTAATGACCTAATGCTGGGTAGAGCAGCGTGGAGGTGGTGCCCCCCTGGCCCAGGCCCTGGAGCTGAGAGAGGGACCACAGCCAGGTTAGAGGAGCAGTGTGGGAGTGGAACCACAGTTCAACACAGTACCACAGGGAGTTAGGGTATGAGGGAATGGTAGAGGAGAGGGAGGAGCAGAGGGCGGGCATAGCAATGGTGGTAACTTCAAGTATGCTAAACAGAGATTAAGCGGTTAAGCTGTAAATGGATGCCGAAAGAGTATGAAAGTGTATACCCTGCATGATAAAGTGAGAGAGAAAAGGAAAACGAGTGTTGGCTGAAAATGAATATTGATGGGGTGTGTAAGATGTGCAGGGCAAGGCAGGGCAGGAGTGTGTGTGTGTGTGTGTGTGTGTGTGTGTGTGTGTGTGTGTCTGTGTGTGTGTGTGTGTGTGTGTTTATGTTTGTGCGGATCTCCATAGCAACCACTTCCACTCCCTCCCCAGCGCTGCCTAGGTGTGTATGTGTGCATGTGTGTGTGTGTGTGTGTGTGTATACGCCTGCTTGCGTACATGCGTGCGTGTATGTGTTTGTATGTGTGTGTTTATGAGACAGGTGTGGCCTCACTCTCCAGCCCTGCTTCGGAAGCCCTACTTTCTATGTTGCTTTTTTCCACTCCCACTGTGCTGAACCCAGTCCAGCTGCTAGAGCTAGCTGCAGCCAGGATGCTAACCAGTCCCAGGTGCTCCGAGGCTCAGGCTTACAGAGCAGGCCCACCTAGACAGCAAGGCTTTGGGTTTCACGTCTAACCACAGCCCTCCCTCACTGATCCATCAAGACAATCCATACCATACACTGTAGAGCATACAGTACATGTAGCATTGAGCAATGCAACTGTTGCTGTGCTTGTACACCTTGCTGTATAGTATGAACATCCTACCATGTAAAACAAATCTAAACTGCACTGCTGAGCTAAATGGCTGAGGTTGTTTGCTCTTAAAAGCCTCTTGTAATCTTCACACAAAGAACATTGCTCAAGGCTCCCTGTGAACCGGTGGGACAGTAAATAAAAGATTAGAGGAGTGATGCCAGACCTGAAACCAAGCCGGTTTTTCAAACCCATTAATCTGTGCTCGCTACCTCTCTCTTTCTCTCTTGGTTTTAACCCTTCTTTTGATGATAGATTGAACCCAGTAGGTTGGTAAGTTGCAACTGCAACTATAGTACTTTCTGGTTCAGTTAGTAAGTAAATGGTAAATGGACTGCACTTATAGAGCGCCTTATTCCAAAGCGCTTTACAATGGCCTCTCATTCACCCATTCACACACTAATGGCGGAAAGCTACCATACAAGGCGCCGGCCCGCTCTTTGGAAGGACACCCCGACACATGGCCAGCCGGGGATCGAACCGCAGACCTTGAGATCATTAGAGACCAGCTCTACCTCCTGAGCCACAGCCGCCCCTGTGAGTAAGGACACAAATTATGTGTAACATTAACAGAGAGGGTTTAAATCCCTCATCATCTACATGTGGAAACGAAACTCCAGTTTGACCATATAGGTCTAACAGTACACTGCTCATGTTCGACCTTCAAATTCATCCTCAATGGCAAAGAGGCACAGTACGCACTATAGTGTACTCATATTTAATATAATATGCCATTTAGCTGGCACTTTTATCCTAAGTGACTTCCATTGCAGTGAGTGCATATATTTTTTGGGTATATATGGAAGCAGGAATCGAGCCCACAACCTAAGCGTTGTTAGCTCCGTGCTCTACCAACTGAGCCGCAGAGGACCATATCTCACTCATATTTCACTTTACTCCTCTTAAGTTATTGTCTGTCTCTCTAGTGGAAAAGGTACGGCGCCAGTTCCCCTCAGTAGACAGGTGTGGGTGTTTTGGCCCGTGGTGGAGCTGACCTACACATGGTCCTGAGCCATGTGGGCACAGAGCCAGCAGTGTGTGAGGGCGGTGTGTGTGGTGGGTGGCTGTACAGTCGCGGGCAGGTGAGGGGAGGGGAGGGGGTGCGTGGTGTGTCTACGTGCCTGCTGGATGGTAGGAAAGGGGCCAGGGCTGGGGATAGGGGGCTGAGAGGGAGAAGGAGAGCATGTCCCATAAAGAAGCCTCAGGAA
>NC_137675.1:62689879-62702379 GCF_963989245.1 Nansenia antarctica | reverse complement strand
GTTACACTGTAGTAAGCTAAATGGCGGAGCTCCGATCCACTGAGGATACGAACAGTAGTGTTTCCCATGGGAACCCTAAGGTGGATCCCAACAGGTGATGAATTACAATTACCTGTGAAGTAAATGCATTAGTTATTCTCAGGAGGATTCAATTCAGGAGTGTTCTCTGACTCACGGATTCTCGGTGACTCTCAGTGATTCTAAGGTTCTCTCACACAGGCACCTACAGCATAATAACTAAACAACTACATATACTGACACACACACTCACACGCACACAACATACAACACGCATCGCCTCAGTGAGTATTCTTGCCCCTTCTCAGCGAAGCAACGAAGAAACCATGCAGGTCTTTGGCGTCTGTCGACCCAAGTCTGAGACCCATCTTGGCCATTGGGCTACAATAGCATGAAGAGCGCCAGTGTCCAGACAGCACCTTGGCAGTCCAGTCCAATAGGCAGCCCCAGACAGTATTGGGAGACACCCGGTCCTGCTCTCCCACACAAAGACAACAAGTCTTCAGGGACACGACACACACACACACAGAGAGCCAGCGGCTGGAAAAAGTTACAGTGCCTCCACTGAGTCACTTCAGGCATCCACCCTAATGCACCACTTAATGTCACCGTTTAATGTGCGTTCATACAGGCACCCAAATCAAAACGTGCCTCTGCATAAACACGCAGCTTACGGAACACATTCATATTCATAGGGGCCAGTCTTTGGGATTGAATAAAAGCTTTATAATCGAGGTGTAATTTTTCAGAGTGCTGGCGAGACACACCGCTAGGTAGAGGGCTTCCTGACCACTTGGCCCTACTCGGCTTGTCTGAAGTATCACACCTCATCACTGACAAACGCTGCCATTCCACGTTACAACAAGCACTGCACTGTCTGGACAATATCCACACCAATACCTTTCTCCATCCAAATCTAATTTTCTCCAATAAGTGAATTCATATTTGTGTCTGGGCACAAGTAAAAATAAACTCAGGGGAGCAGGTTAGCTCAATTACTGTGTTGTTTTAGCAAATGGATTTGCTGAGTCGTGTCCAGACCCTCTCTCACTGCAAAATGCACAGTGCTCACATTATGTAAATGCTAACTCTAATGGAGAAAGTCCACCAAATGAATCATAATTTGATACGGTCTGAAATTAGCCTCTTCGGGTTCTAGTCCATGAAAGTGTCATAGTTGAGAAAAATTACAGTTTGATACGTAGATTATTGCTCTGCTATTACTGGGTACCCATATAACCTGAATCCAGAACAGCTCATGGGCACATACTTTACAATTCCCATAGTGTCTTCGGTTGTGAAAAATCTATTTCCAGTGTTTTTAGGAGGTAGTGGGTTTCCCCCCATTTCTGTTCACTTGTATCTTTAAAAGCCTTTTTACCTTGGATGCCCTTTACACTGCACATCATGAATTGACCACAGCTTGGTCATTAAAGGACGAGCCAGAGACCCCTGTAGCTACTCAACTCTGAGACACTGTAATATAGCTTAATAAATATACATCCGAAAAAAAACAGGGAGACTTATAGAGCTTTTATACCACATCCATTTCAGAACACAGTACTGTATGCCTGTGTGCAAACTGACCTGTATTGAGGGGAACAGTATTCACCAAATGATAACGTTGATAACGTTTTCTAATTATTATTCTGACCGTAGACAGATGAGAAAAGCGTACAACCTCTGTAACAGATCTAATGTGATTCATATGAAAATGCTAAACCCCGCCAAAAAATCCCAGCTAAAATAAGTTTACTTCATGTTTTCACATCCCCATTTAAAAACATATTCAACTTATGTTCCAAGCAGAAATCAATGTTTTGGATTAAAAGAATACAGGGACACAGGGATTCTGGGCCTTGCTGATAACCATCAGACAGCATCAACTTTCTGGGCTCAATTTCAAGTAGGTTGTGCTGGAAGACAACGTTTCCTTTGAACACAAACAGAAGAGAGAGAAAAAAATCCCTGAGTGTGCAGTATTTTAATAAGACTCTGTTTGGAGATAAAAGAGCTGGTCTAATTTTGCCAGCGAGTCCTCAGATTTCTGCCTACAGGATGCACTCCGAGCTCAAAGCTCCTGTGCTCTGCCCAGATATGTCCTTTGATATCAGTATCATCATCAGAATGATGACTGTTCTATTATGTTCACTGCAGTGGAACTGGCATATTACTTGTCCTGTAGTAGTAGCAATACATTTCACAAAAAAAAGAAGAAAAAAAGAAGATGCCTGCTGTATTGAATCCCTATGTTGAATCTAAATCAGCGGGCTTCAAAGTAAGAGACACATTCAGAAGTCCAATTACTCTTAGTGAATCTACCAACCATTACATGACATGACATAAACATAAAAAATAAAAAAAACATACCTACTAGGAGGTGGGAAAGGAGTAGAATAGTTTCGATTTTCTCTCCAAAACACTGTGAAGACCTTGGCTCTGTGCAAACATGGTTGCCCAACAGTTCCTGCTCTGGGTACGTGTGAAACAGGGGGTAAACAGCTCAATCACAGGTGAGGGACAGTAGGCTGGTCTGGCTGTGTAAACAGGCCCGGTGCGTACTCAGGGCAGATGGGTATCGACCTGCCCGGGCCTGGGGTGACAGGGCCTTATCTTGGACCAGTAGGAAGGATCCATGGGATATGTGTGTGTGTGTGCGTGTGTGTGTGTGTGTGTGTGTCAGGGTTCTTTATTGTACGTACAAAGGGACAGGTTATGTGTGAGGACTCTATGACTTGGACTGTAGGGGTTCATGTGTGTGAGGGAACTCTAGGCCGTGGAGCGAGGACAACATAGCTCGTCAGGGTAGTGGCGGCATGATGGATTGCTCTCAGTCAGTGCTCGCCTGTTCCTCACTCATCTTCCAGCTCTGCACATCAGCCAACGAAATTCAAATGCTGCATGTAAAAAGGAACTCTGCGTGACCGGGTCAAGAGGTCAGCCAGTTCCCTGGCCAGAGGATTCTCCCGGATGAGAGGCAGTGAAATGGCAGATAGTCACCAGTTCCCCTCACAAACAGCCCCTAAAAGCCCGAAAATGCAAAGCCTTTACACCTCAACAGAAAACAGCGATAGCATCAGCTAGCTGTATACTGTGTAATCACACTGCACAATACCCATGTGCCCCTATGTCTGAAACGCAGATAAAATCATTTAAATACAGCGCCATTCATCTGACCTATAGATGTCCTCTACCATACATTGAAATCCAGATACCATCAATTCCACCACTGAGCGGCATAGAGACATACGTACACTACAGCACTAGAAAACACAAGCTAGACATGTTCCTTTAAAGCTGCTTGTTTGTCTGTAATCTTTGCATCACTGCAGTACACCCTATAATGAGGGGGTGTTGGGTCCTGGCAGTAACCATGGTAGTGGTCTGTTTATGTTGAGACCTGAGGAGGGCCTCAGATAGGGACGTGCAGCCTGGCCCATAGTCCTGTGTGTGTGTGTGTGTGTGTGAGTGTGAGTGTGAGTGTGAGTGTGTGTGTGAGTGTGTGTGTGTGTGTGTGTGTGTGTGTGTGTGTGAGTGTGTGTGTGTGTGAGTGTGAGTGTGAGTGTGAGTGTGAGTGTGTGTGTGAGTGTGTGTGTGTGTGTGAGTGTCAGTGTGTGTGTGTGTGTGTGTGCACGCTTGCATGCGTGCATGTGTGTGTGTGCGTGTGCGTGTGCGTGTGCGTGTGTGTGTGTGTGTGTGTGTGTGTGTTTACAGGAACTCCTACAGTCAGACAGAGCAGTGCTGGCCTGGGCTGGGCACCTCACCAGCCTGTAATACCTGCCTGCCTGGCAGGCTGACTGGCTGACTGATAGAGATCTACCTGAGAGGCCCTGTGTCCCTGAGCCAGGAGGCCATTCAGGGACAGGAACTGGGAACACACAGACCACAATACCCCAGGCCACAGGAGTGGAGGACCGTAACACAAGGGACACATACAATCTAATGTGCACTACACTGTACATACCTAAAATTATTTAAAGCAAAAGTGGTATGAATATAATGTGATGCATAATGCTATTATGCAAAGAAAAATTCTACTGATTTCTACACTAACTTCTCCCCTTGGATAAACCATTATCCAAACCTCTGATAAGGGGACATCAATAGCTAGGGTCAGTGAGAGTGACAGTTTCAGATACAGACTACCACAGGCCAACTTCTCAATGTTTTCTTTTGACTTCTTTCCCAGGGTAAAACACAGAGAAGTACCACATTGATTTAATCAGAAGGAGTGAAGTGCTACCGTGACCTATGATTCCGCCTTACTTCCACACAGTAACGTAGTTGTAAAAACAGAGAGGGGACAGAGTAGCGCTCTCAAAGCAAAACATATACAGTACTCTGATCCTTCCTCTTTGCCAACTGCAAAAGGTCAGGCCACTAAAGCCCGGCTTGTTGAGTCACCCTCAGCTGGAAAGTTTTCATATTTTCGAGTGAAAAAAGGGAGAAAATGAAAATCATTCGTCATAATTTCCCCCGTTGGACAGAATGGGAGCTTTGCGGCCGGCCGGCAGCGGTTCAAACGGGGCGGCGCCGGACTGGGAGCGACGTTCCCGCAAGTGAGGACGACCCAGAGCGTTTGAGGTGGTCTCCCAGACGGAATTCTGAGCCCAGGAGTGAAATGGGCTGTCAGAGTGATGTATGGCAGAGAGGAGGCGGGAAGGCTGGCATGTGGGATGGAGGAACGTCAACGATGTCACACACACACACACACACACACACACACACACACACACACACACACACACAGCACCACCACAGAGCTGGCACATACACAGGGAATATGGAATGTGATAGTGGTTAATTCTATTACATTTGCATCTATCATACAGGGACATAAGTGGCACAAAAAATTGGTTGAATGGAGAAAGGGTATATATATATATATATAAAATAACAGTACCAATAATTGAATAGGTTGAACACTGAATCAATGGAAACATAACAGCAGTGTTCATTTTAGCAATTGGTAATGAATGAGTGCTATTACATGTTTTTGAAAATGTTGTGGTGGTTTAGGGTTAGACACTGAATTGTGTCTCTTAGCTAGGCGTTTGCTGATAAGTGTCTAGTTTTACTTTCTAGAAATTGTATTTGCACATGATCACTTCCCCAGAAACCAGACAGAAAGGGAATACTCGTCTCGATGTGAGTTCCGCTACATTGGACCTGATAAGGTCACAGTAACAGCGAAAGACATCAAATCTAAAAGTAAAACCTTTTCACTCCTATCCTAACCACCCATCTCACCCACTCTCCTCCCGCCACCCTCCACACTCCTCCTCCAGCCCTTGGCTCCTCTTCTGGCACTTGATGGTTTGGTTTCCATCTTGGCCGGGCCCTCTCCCTCTCCCACACCCCCTTGCCCCCGCCCCTTCCCTTGCCACTGCCTCTCCGTATTGATGCTGATAATTACCGCTGAATGGATCTGTAGATTCCCATGGATGTCACTCGAGCCCTTGGCCTGTTCCCCTGCACCCCTCCTCCCCCGCATCCCCCTCCTCCATCCTCCCTCTCCACTCCTCAATAGGGATTAGAGAGAGAGAGAGAGAGGTAGAGAGAGGAAGAAAGAGAAGGAGAAAGTGCTTGCACTGATTGGGGGGAATGGTTTAGTTTGCCATGCAACTGCCTCATCTGTGTCACCTTGCCAGTCTCTCAGAGAGGTCACTGCGGTCTACTCATGTGCAATCTACTTATACCTCCATTTCAACAGGTCCTATTACTGCTTCCCTCTATTATATTTCTTTCCAATAATAAAGTGGGAGTTTAAGAAAAAGGAGAAGCAACATTCAACCAAATGCATCTGTCTCGTAACACTAATTATCAATTGACAATGAGCAACACCATTTCTAGTCTGGTTTCTCCTAAGTGAATGAAAAGGAATCAGATGATTGCTAGGATATCTAACATGGTAATGACTCAACAAGGTTTCCAACACAAAGGTGAATCAAGGAAATGAACAGAAAAGAAAAGGAAAGGAGAAAGAAGTGAATTCCCACCATCCAGTTCTTCTGTGCCGGCACAGTGGTAGCTATGGTACGTCATGCTCCCTGTGCGCCCACGCACCCTCACTGCCAGCAGTAACCCATACCCAGGGAGGGCTCATCCAAGCTGGCAAACATCTACCCAATTAAGCCCTGCCCGTCTTCCAAGGATGTGAGGGCCAGCCCAGCACACCACAGTCAATCACCCCTACCCTGCACCACAGAGAGAGAGAGAGAGAGAGAGAGAGAGAGAGAGAGAGAGAGAGAGAGAGAGAGAGAGAGAGAGAGAGAGAGAGAGAGAGCAATGGAGTGAATACTACAGAGAGAAAGATGGAGGAGTGAGAGAGAGAGAGAGAGAGAGAGAGAGAGAGAGAGAGGGAGAGGGTAATTACTACAGAGAGAAGGATGTAGAAAGCTATTGAGGATCAATAACACAGTAATGACACATGCAGACCACGGATTGGCATTCTCTTCTGCAATAAAGGACTCAAACAGCTCTGTTTCGAACAGAAGCAGCGGCAGTTCTGGTCTTCGTCTGTGTGCTTGTTGAGCCACCCTGTATCACATACCGTATTACCTCTTCTATACAATCCACTTCAGATCTGAGCCCATTCCAAGACCGAGAGGTAATTGTGCCATTTTTCTTTGGGATGCAGATCCATTTTGAGGAAATGGCTTGGAGCGCCCTTAAAAGCAGGCTCGAGGAGCGTTCTGGAACCAGCGAGGTTTGGCTCTTGGCCTCGCATCAACCTCACCTCAAATTATCCTCATTAACCACTCTTCCAAGGGGAAATGGCCATTTGTCTGTGTGTGATACTCTGGTGTATGAGGCTGTTATGGTTCTGGATAAAAACCAATATGAGAAGTATAATTTATTAGTTAGGGTCAAAGGTCGTAATAGACAGCCAACAGAACTGGGCGGCCTATAGCAGCAGCCAGTCAGCCCCAGATGGTTGTTGTAGGAAAACCCAACGTTTGACTTGACGTCAGCGAATGACAGAGGGAGGAACACCACGAGTGCATGGGAAAACAACAACATTCACGGTTTACTACTTTTTATCTTTAGAAATGCCCATATTCATTAACACTAGAACAGCCGTGCCTATTTTACCTACTATGAGAGCCACCTCGGGGGTCAAATGACCACAGCTTTACAAGCTGCTACTTACACACAAAGACCACTAGTTAGCGCGCTTCATAAATTAGCCTGCCTCCTACACAGAAAAACTGCAAAATAGCTATATATTAGCTTATCCTGATATGATTTTGATCTGAAATGTAAGGATACTGGGTGGTAGAACGCACATATCTAGGAAAAGTCATACATTATAGATAAACATTTGTTTTTACTCACATGGTCAAATGACCCCACCCATGGCTGTTCTGGTGTTAATTGGCTGTTCCGTTTAATTCGAATGAAAAATGAAGCCAGAATGTCATTGTTTTCCTTATTGACTGAATTTGAAGTAGTGATAACAGAATGGATGAAGGGAAAGCCCAACTCTACAGCAAATAAAACGATATGGCTGGGTCGAAAACAAGCTGAGAGTGACAGGGATTTGCAAATATGCATTAGGCCCCTAATTCCTGTCATGCGATTGGCTGAAGTCATGAGGAAACACAAAGAGCCGGCGGAGGAGGAGGAGTAGAGCAAATCCCCTCCAGTGCTACCACCTCTTCATTAATTCAGGAAAATTAATCACGACAGGACTTTGCACGCACGCACGCACACACGCACACGCACACACACACAGAAATGCTAGAGCCATAACCAAAAAAAGAGAGGGAATCATGAGCAGGAGAGATCAAACCAAGCAGGTCCCAGGGCCTTCATGTGTCTGAGGAAATGACAATATTGATCTCAATTGATGTATAGTTAGGTGTGAAAGGTTTGAGGTTTGTCACCTCTCACTTTGTCGCTTCTTACTAGGGAGATGTGTCCTCTATTTTGTACAAACCCATTGATGGGGGGAGGGGTGGAAAAAGGGAGGAAGCTACCAGCATGTCCCAGTAAGTGTCTCCCACTCCCCCCCCCCCTCCCTCCCCCATAATTTCCCAGGATTGTTTACAGCAAACACAAGACCAACGCTGCCTGTGCTCATTATGGCCTGCCAAGCACTGCCCATGCACAGCCCACAGCCCGGGCCAATGCTGTTGTCACAGCAACCCAGCATCCAACTGCAAGTGTGTGTAGGGGTGTGTGTGTGTGTGTGTGTGTGTGTGGGGGGGGGCATGATGTCATCCTGTGGCACGGTGGGGGCCAATCAAACCCTGAGAAAATTATGTCACCTTTTGTTGAGCCGGTCCATTCAGAGCTATAGAACAGCAGTGAATTGAGAGCTGCAGAGAGGTCATTTTTCCCTGGAGTTGTGTGTGTGAGAAGAAAAAAAACGAGAGGAGAAAAAAGGAGGCAGGCAAGCAGGGAAGCGCATTGTGAACATGCTAATGTTGTTGACCGTGGGCCGCGCCATAAAGATGTCATGAAACTCAACTTCCAAAACATCAGTGCCAAGCCCTCACACCCCTTTTTTTTTTTTTTTTTTTTTAAACCATGATGACCTTGTCTCCCACAAGCCCGATCCTTAATATGATCCCTTAAACGCTTTGAACGACTTGTCAGAAAGTTGTCAAGCGCAAGTATAAAAGGCTAAGCACAGTGCAATGGAGCCCAGCCTGGTCGGCTTTGTTTTATCGCATAGAGAAAGACAACAATAAGCAACCCCCTTGACTAATAATTGCCCCCTTCTCTCCACCCCACCACCCCCTTCCAAACATCCTCCTACCCATAACCCATCCCCCGCTGGGCCCGCACATCTCACAGAGCCAAACATTATTGAGACACAGTTGAAGTTGACAGTGAACGACATTTGAATGGGAAGTCACCATGAAATAGTTGATAGATTTTCCAACATGTCACACGACCCAAAATCTCCTGCTCATTCGCACCATTGAATATGATGAAAATGAAATCTGAAGTGTATAGGGTATTCTCTATTGAATTGAATGAGGGAGTTCTAGGGAGTTTTATGATTGAAAGCAAGGTGAAACTCCCATCAATTCCCTGTCCTGACCTCGACTGTGAGAGGACTGCAGTGACATTTATCACTTCTCTGTCAGAAGACACTGAACCTGCCAATGGTCTTGCCTTTTGCTTAACAGTAATTACACTGAATACTCTGACATTCAGTGAATAACATGTATGTGTTATGGTACATGTGGGAATACGGTACATGTGGGGAAACTAGGGTTAGGATTAGGTGCTAGGGTGCTAGGGTTAGGGTTAGGGTTAGACATTCCAGCATGTACCAAGTCGACATAGCACCTAACCCTAACCCTAGTTTTCCCACATGTACCGTATTCCCACATGTACCGTAACATATGCATTGCTATAAATATTATTTCAGACATTTGCTTGATGTCCGAATCTGTCAAATGTTACATTAATTTAAGTTGTTTGTATTCACTCTCTTGCAGTGGACTATGCTACTTATTGGAATTCCCTGACCTTCGAATGTCAGATTCTACTATTTAATGACATTTCCAGATCCTCATTTCTCAGTAATTGACCACCTGACCAGAAAGATCAGCAGACTGCCTTGTTTGGGTGACATCATCCTACATAGTAACAGGCAGCGCACGACAACAGGGATGTGGCCTAAAAACACACACTTACTGAAACATCAATGCAGGAGGGGTGACACGCACGCGCACACGCATGCACGCGCACACAGAGACACACACACACACACACACACACACACACACACACACACACACACACACACACACACACACACACACACACACACACTTATCCCTTATCTATCTGCCCTATCTGGAGCAGTGATGACAGAACACACAAGATACACAGTGGATAGACCTGTTCCTCCTGCCGTGGCACAACTTCCTCTACCTCTAGACAGACACATACAGGTTATTGATCTATAAATCTACAGAAGATAAGGCCAACTGACAGGACTAATTAACTCATGTTGACATTGACTGTCAATATTTAATAATTGCAGTATGTAAGATCTGTGTAGGAAGATCTATTGGTTTGTTTCGAATGTGAATTAGAGCAGAACACATCATCTTCACATTGGTTTCCTTGCAATGTAAAAATATAAAAAGATGGACAGGTTGAACTATATACATGTATTTATTTTGTATAGACTCCAGGGTAAACATGGTCAATGCAATACATTAAAGTGCCTTTGTGGTTGTGTGGAGGGCTTGGTGAGGTAATACATTCATCAATATTCAACGGTAGATTGCATTTACAGTACAACAGAGAAGTATCTCGAAACATAAGATTCAAGACATACAGTAGTTCACTTGAAACTTGAAACTCAAATTGTATAAAATGGTCAGTTTCAACAGAGAAACTGACTTCTTCAGATGTGGTCAGTAGGAGAAAGAATGTGTTCCTGTAATCCCATTTGGTGTTCACCCAGTGCTGCTAATGTAGAGGTGATGATGTTGAATTGGAGGGTGGGGGCGGGTGGAGGTAATGAGTAACATCTTATACTCCAAAGTGGGGAGAGTGGTCTGTCCCATAAAGTGTACCTCTCCAGAAGGGGGAGTGTATTGTCTCAGGATGTACCTGTCCTGGGGTGGGGTGGGAGGGTGGACTGTCCCATAAATGTCCCATCCTCTCATAGTCCTGTCATCCTCTCATCCATCAACGACGATGTGGACTATTACATCAGTAGCCAATGCAAACGCATGCCGTCATGTCCTGGAACCTGGCAGTGTAGAACAGTTCTTCCAACCCTGAAAACACAACAAGAGAAGCTGATGACTGACTGCTTTCAGACATTCAAGCAGTGCTAATCCTATTTTCAGTGAAGGCAGAGAGGATATTTTTAAAGTACATCATTCCTGGTTTAAAACCCCACCCAAAAAAATGACAGGAATGAGCATTTTCAGAAAAAAAGGATAATCTGTGAATTCAGTGGCCAGGCCTAATACATCAAGACATCAGAAATGTTGATGGCTCTAGCAGAGAGCGGATCGCATTGCCTTAAGACGGTTTCCACCCGCTCAATTCGACGTGACGTCAAATGCCATGGATGAATCGGACTCATCTCATCCAGGAACTCGGCATCGCACATAATTATCACATTACCATTTCTGAAGAGATCAAGACTGTGGCTGTGTGTGTGTGTGTGTGTTGCTTCCAGGAGGATCACATTCAAACACACACATTCACTACTAGCCCTGCAGAGTAATGCAGCTGCAGCTCTGCTATACTGTCCCAGGCCAGATGAGATGGCTTCACATCACTCATCACTCTCCAAACCCCTAGCCGTCCTTCTAGGATGACTAACAGTTCGTTGGAGGACAAAAGCCTATCTGATTAAAGAAGCTTGTTAGCTACAGTATATATTGTGTAAACACAGTTCTGATCCGCCTGGCCAAAGATGTAATACCATCCTGTACTTGAGACATCTGTGCTTACATTACATTTTCAAAAGTAGGTTAAGTGGTCAAAGTTGTTCCAATTTCCAAACAACAGCCGAAAGTACTTTACTGTTCAACTTTTGATATGACAGCGAGACCTCAGTTTCGTCAATGTGCTGATGCGTAACAGTACTTTCACACTCTCTCCCGGTTTTTGCCATAGCTGTCATTAGAAGCCACGCGTAGCTAATAGGGACAGCCCGGCGTGAGGTAGTGCAGGTAGGTGGCCCTGCTTGTTGACACCTTCTAAACAGCCACCCACGCATCGGATGACATCATGTTGTTTACCTCACCCTCCTCATGTTGCCCCGGAGACCAGTGATACAGGCTCACGGTGCTGTAGCCCTAGGGGGGGAGAATGACGTGTCTGGAGACAGGAAGTCATCCGTCATCCTCTCCTCTCCTCTTTCTGCTGTCTGTCTCCTCTTTCTGCTGTCTGCTCTGAGCTAGGCTCATTGCCTGTAGGGAGTCACGTTCCACTACAACCTGCCCTGCCTTGTCTTCCCTCTCCCCCTTATCAGGCCTCATCTCCCACCTTCTCTCTACTGCACCAGTCCTTCCTCCCTCTCTTCTATCTCTTCTCCTCCCCATCTCCCTCCCCCCTTATTCGGCCTCACCTCCCAGCTCCCACCCTCCCTGACCTGTATCTGTCCTCACTCCCTTTCTTCACTCCTCTCTCCCTCCCCCCCCCCTCTCCCTCTCCCACCACCAGCATTACCTCCCACCCTCCCGACACTGTACCTGCCTCAACCCCCCCCCCCCCCCCCTCACCCGGCCCCTCCTCCCTGTGCAGCTCTACCTGTACCCTTCTCCTCTACTTCACCTTGGAGCGGAGCCAGGATTGCAGCGTCAGCATGCTGAACCAGGCCCCGACCTGCCTGTGGGCCTCAGCCTGCCTGTCTGTCTGTCTGTGCCTGAGGCTGAGGCTGGGGCTGAGGCTGGGGCTGGGACTGGCCCCCTATCTCCTCATCAGCACATCTACCTGTCTGCTGGCACACTGCCATCCACATACTGAACAACACACTGTTCCCCTTC
>NC_137675.1:62669879-62684879 GCF_963989245.1 Nansenia antarctica | reverse complement strand
GTGATACGACAGTATACTCAAAGACATAATCCATTTCCTTTTAGAGGCACTTGGCTGCAATCCCTTTACTTTACATGATTTTCATCTCTCTTTTTGATCTAAAATCTAACCAAAACATTAGCTAAACCCCGAGCAGACCTTCCGCCAAAGTGTGTGCGCTCCTGTGTCTGATTACTAGCAGTGTTAACATGTGAAGGTCAGAGGCTGGCGAGTGGCCGCAGGGCCTGTCTCTGTTCTCCAGGGAGGGCGTAGGGACTCTGTCAGCCCCTTCAGGAGTTCACTGGCTGGGTCACTCTCACTCGGCAGGCCCCTGGATATCTGAGAGCACCAGAGGGGTTAGAGGGCTGCACCCTGGGTTGGGTTGCACCGGGTGCCCAGATAAGAGGTAAGCCAATGACAGGACCGGACGAGGAGGAAAGGGCAGGGTGGCGCATGGGGGAGAGGGCCTTCAGAGGACAGCGGAAGCCTTCAGTCATCTCTCGGATCACCTGCCACACCTGAGGAGGGTAGGACCGGACTAGACCCAGCCTCAGGGCCACCTGCCAGGATTCAGGGCCCGTCTTAAATAAAATGCCTCTGAACAGTTGATTTATTGTTTAGATCCATCAGTTCATTTATAGACAGTGTCTGGTGAAAAAGTCCTCAAGTAGGTCATTTTAAAAATGTTTCCAGATTATGAAAGTGGATTCATTGTAAGCTTTCAATGATGCGTCATACATTGAAATCTGAAAATAGTTGAGAAGATATGCTCATTTGAATGTTGGTACCCCTCAAACAAAATATCGGAGAAACTTGCTCTGAAACAAAACACACGCAAAACAGCTGCTAGTAGCTAGCAAGGTAGCAAGGAACTTTGCTATGAACATCTAACTGCATGTTTAGCTCATCACAACAGGCTGATAGAACATCAACATGCTAAAAACACATAACTACACTTAATTAGATGATCACACATTCCTTGCCTTTGCACACGTAAATCGTACGTTTGTTTACAAGCCATGTATCACTTACCCAGTAGCCTACGGCAGACGATACAGTGAATCCAATTGACAAATTATTATTATATTATTAAGTATTTAGTGATCCTAAAACTGTTGCTCGTAATATGCAAAAAAAAACACTTTTAATTGTAATTTGCGTAACTTGAGAATTGCCGACATGCGGACCTTTTCACCAGTCCGTTTCACATACCGGTATTATAAAATAGAACATGAGATTGACTGATTATAACTTGATTTGATTTCATCAAGATAAGAGGATTTGAGATAAGAGGCAGCCTCAGCCCATTGTAATCAGTGGACATTCCTCAGAAAACAGCACACACCAGCGAAGAACACCAGCGAAGAACACCAGTGAACCATCTTCATCTGGAGTGCATTTCCTGTCCGGTCGCCTGGCATACAGCCCATTCGTTCTTGTCCTACACCCCTCCATCACATTGCTGTTGATCCCTCCACAATGACTGCCAATTAAACTACCATATCACCTCCGAATACAGGGAAGAGAAAATCAGGGACAGCAACTAGTATAGAAATCTTCTGCTTCCATTCAGGCGGTTAAAAACTAGTGATTCGGGGGAAACATTCCGCACATCTGGAAACATCCGACATGGAGGATTATCTTGTTTTTGTAGATGGTTTTCACAAGCCCAACCCTTCGTTTCTCCTAATCCCCCTCACCGAGGAGTCGAGAGCCGTAATTATCAATGTCAAACTCTGACCCATAATTCAGCGAGGTGTGGAAAGGGAGAGGAGTGGAGCACAATAAAGCCTAGAGAGCAGGGCCCTTTAATAAAACTGACACATTAGACCGCTCTGGCCTTCTCATGCTGTGTAACGTCTAGATAATGTGGAAAAAAACACTTTCTTGTTGTGTGTAAAGTTTTACGAGGTGAGAACTAATGGGATGACTCGCAATGAGTGGAATTACCAGGATCTTCTGGGCTTTGCCAAGAGATTCGAGGCCCTGAATCTTGACATTCCAAATTCGACCCAAAGTTACAAAACTTCAAGTCTCTGAGGGATATTAGTGCTCCTCCCAGCCTCTGAGTGGTCACAGGAGCTGTGAAATGTTAGTTTTAGAGAGGAGGTAAACAGTACTCTCCCATGGTGGGCCCATACCTTACACAGAGTAAGCACATGTTTCCCATTGTGGTTAAAAGGGTAGAGGATTAGAACCAGAGAGTGGGTGGAGCCACAGCCACATACCCCATAGTGTGATCAGAGTGCTTTCAGGTCCACCAGAATACTGCTGATACAGGCAGGGTGGAAGTAAGAGATGTTTAGGGAGAACCCGAAGGTCAGATCCATCAGAGCAAGGGGCCTGTGGAACAGGTAGAGGCTACTAGGGGGCCTCGGTCTGGAGCCACGGAGGCAGGCACGTCCCCTCGCTGACAGAGCTGCCTGGCTGTGGGGCGGCAGACACTCACACAAACACTGACTAGGTAAGGGATATGAAAAGGTGTTGAAACTGAGCGGATTTGGCTTTTCAGTGGCAGCCTGACATCTCCCCTAACCCTAACCCTAAAAAATGCCTTCAAAGCTTGAATAAACGACGGAAACAGAGGTAGAAAAAGAAAGAGGGAACGGAAAGAAAGGGGGGAATGTGGAGTGAAACAAGAAAGAAAGGTAGACAGACAAAAAGGTTTAGTAGTTTCTGGTCTGGGACACATGACATGATGGGCAGGCAGGGTTTACCGCCCAGAGATGCAGGGGCAAAGAGGGCACATTCAGGTACCCCAGGGGACAGTTAAATCATGAGACTGTGACTGAGGCAGCCAATTAAAGGACAGTTTTAAAAAGGCACGCAGTGCAGAGGACACTACACAGGGACATGCATAGTGGAGCATATCTTCACTTACCACGCACGCCAATTAATCACTACCCCATGAAGCTCGGCTACTATTCAATGGGACAGTTTCCATGTGCGGTGAGTAAGTCTTCTCAGCTCTTACTATTACTTCACAACAGGGGAGGAAGGGATTCAGAGGGAGGGTTGAAGAGGCAGCTTTCCATGGTCACACCCAGAGAAAGTATCTTCACCAAAAGGCTAGGGATCCATTCTTCCATAGAACGCAAAGCTTGTTAATGAGGGTGTGCTGAACTTTGAATGAGATTGTTAAGATTGTTTTTGCTCTATATATGTAAATCATGTCCACATACAGTACAGCCCACAGTTCTATGGTGAAATTGGATTCTCCCTTAGCCAGGCTTGGGTCAACTATTCAAAACAGCCGCAAGTGGTCCTCCTCAACCCTGTGACCTCATAGCCCACACACATAAACATACATAATTATACACTATGTATCTGTCACTTTTTCGAGTGTGTGTGTGTGTGTGTGTGTGTGTGTGTGTGTGTGTGTGTGTGTGTGTGCGCATGTGCGTGCGAGTGTGTGTGTGTTTGTGTATGTTGTGCTTAACAGTAACCCTTATGCCTTTCCGCAAACAAACTCAGGACTTTCACTGCTCTCAGGTCACGGACAAAACAAGGTAAAAACTGTCCAGTCCAATCACTCTCACTGCTCATCTGTTACATGACATCATATGGACAGTTTCCATTTCCCATGACGCTACATGGACAGCCACACACACACACGCACACACGCACGCACACACACAAACACACACACACACACACACCTACACACCTACACACACACACCCTAAGTCCTCCATATGTGAGCATTAAGGGCCAGTGGAAAAAGGTGGTATGACGAACACACACTTAATCCAGCGATGGATCAGGACAGGGCAAACATCGCAAATAAACAAATGACTAACCCTCCCCTCCGTGTGGTGGGCCAGGCCTTCGGGGCTATAGCTGGAACGCAGCGGGTCTGGATCCAATCCGCACTGTTTATCAGTGAGAGTGGAAGCAGCCACTTGTGAAACCTCTATGACAAACACTCGGGGAGGACAAACCCTGAGTGCGGAAGAGTGAAACAAAACACTCCGCTTTGATTAGAAGACTGAGATTAGGGGTCTTGATGACTGAGACAACTAGATCCTAGCTGACAACTCCCAGAGCACCATGCTCAAGCATTCCGGAAGTAAAGCTGTGAAGACTGCTGTATGACATGGACAAATATTGATTGTTTGGCCTGGCGTATCCATGGAGTTTATCATGAAGAAATACTGCCCAAAGATACAGTTGATCTCCCATAAATTGATATCAGTAGCGACAGGGAAATTACTGATACTTGATGAAGCTGATAACAGTAAATTAGTGATACTGATACCCTGATAACAGTAAATGTCTGAGAGAAGCGGGTTAATTTGCCCCTGCACTTGTTCCATGTACAGGACAGTGTGCCAAAGAGGGCAAGGGATTCTGAGGAAGTGCAGACACAGCAACATTCCACTTCATCCCTTTCTTCCACTGGGCCTTTTGTGTTGAAGGTGACATCACAGGCAAAGCTGCAAAGTCTTACTAAGGTGGCGATTGAGAGGTCTGCCTGCTAAGACAGAGATGAGGAACTTTCTGTGGAAAGTGTGTGTGCGTGTTGTGTGTGTGTGTGTGTGTGTGTGTGTACTTTTATGACTATGCTGTGGAAAGTGTGTGAGTGTGTGTGTGTGTGTGTGTGTGCATGTGTGGGTGTGACTACAGGGGCGAAGCCATCATAGTCCAACACTGAGACCCGTCTCTCTCTCTTTCGCTCTAATCCACCCTTTCTCTCCCTCGCTCTACAGTTCTGATCCAAGGTGGAAAAGCGCTGAGATGGCGACTCTTTACCCACCCTCCCCCTCCCCCTGTCTAGGCTAACCCACAATGCTTTACCTGCTGGGTCCAGGGACAACCCCACCCTGAGGAGCCCTGTCCCTAGCCCTGTCCCCCTTGCCCTGTCCCCAGAACACACAAAAGCCACCTGGGGGCGCCATTCAGGGCCATCGGTACAAAATAACTCTTTTTTAATCTCCCCTCGGCATGGGTCTGACTGCAGGGCGTTAGGGTCGCCTACACCAGCCCTAACACCCCCTCCCTCCTCCTCCTCTCTCCCTCTCCTCATCCTCTTCTCTAATCCTGGTCTACATGACTGGCTCTGTCTGAAAGCCCCACACACCACAGAGGTGAAAGCCAAAAGCTCTGCGAGAATTCAAAAAAGACCACCTGCTCATCAAACTAAATTGCACTCTGCGACAGCAACAGTGAGAAAAAAAAAGAACGAAAAAAAAGAACGAAAAAAAAAATGAAAGAAAGAAAGAGAGACAAGTCAGCGCTCTCCCTCTGTGATCCTCCTAGGAAAAAAAAACAAATTGCATTTCTGCATCATGGCTTCCATAGGTCAAGAAGCTGAAGCTCAGGGGGGGGGGTTGGGGGGCGTTATGATGGGCCACTCAGAGTGCATTTGTGTGTGAGCATGTTGTTATAAGTTCCATCAATTCGACAGAGAGGGGGAGCGAGGGGTGCCTCCTCCTTTCATCTTCTGCTTTTATATTCCTCTCGCCACGTTCTTTCTGTTCTCTCGTGTAGAATTGTCGGTTATTATTCCAAACAGCATTATCTTCATGAATGCTACAGGTCTTTGAGCCCGAGGTCTAAGTCACCGGTCTGGGTGTAGTGCTGCATGCAATTTCCCTAGATAAAAGCACCGAGGAGAGCTGTGTGAGAGCCAGGACGCACAGGTCTTCATCCCCCTCAGCCTCACTCTTCTTCACAGAGAGGTATCAACAAAGACCTATACGGTGGCTTTAATCTCACTGACAGACAGACTCTCAGACAGGGCCATTTAAACCAACAACAGTCCTCAGTCCAGAGTGCCATCAGTAGCTACTTCAGGTTTGCACTGCAGAGTGTGTGTGTGTGTGTGTGTGTGTGTGTGTGACATCTACAGTACATGTAGATGGTAAGCAAACATAAGGGCAGAGGGAAATGACAGGAAAATAGACAGTAACTAGGAAGCTTGAGCAAGCGCTGTATACATTCAGTATATAAGGTTGCAACGATATGAATGAATGAATGAATGAATGGACTTTATTGTCATTGCTACAGTACAGGTACCAAACAACGAAATTTAGGAGGGGTGGCTCCCCTGGTGTTAGGAAAGGGAAAAAAAAAACACTTTTAAAAAAAAATCACAAGAAGGGAAGGAGCTGGTTTACATAAATAAAGGCTATGTACACAATCCACTGTACTATACTGTACAGATAGACGACTAGGGTTGTCATATTGCACAATAGTATTGTTTCACGTTATTTAAAGTGTCACAGTTTGCAGGCTTGAAATGTACATGTTTGTGCCTCAGCACTACACCTGATATGTGTTTGAACTACGACTTTAAGTCATAGAACAGTGGCATGGTTTATGAGTGCGGCGTCAGTTTTCAGCATGGCTGAAATGTGCTAATCATGACAGGGAGACTGGGGCTGTTTAGCCATGCAGGCAGGCAGAGTTGTTTTAAAGGCAGTGTGGAGTGCTGACGTGTGGGCATGGCAGGGTCCAGGCCTGGGCCTCCAAGCCCCTCGCTCCGATGGTCACACAGCGGTAGCCCCCGGCCAGGCCTGGACGCTGATTTATGGGATAGAGGATTACCGTCAAACCAGCCATGAGGACCACCCAGACACTTTGCACAGGACGGCAGGCACACACACACACCCACACACACACACGCGCACGTGCATGCGCGTGCACGCACACACACACACACACACACATATAAAACACACACACACACACACACATATAAAACACACATCACTCATATAAACACACATATCGCACACACACTCAGCCACACAAACACACATTCATAAAACAGAACCGGAAAGATGCACGATGCTACATTGAAACATTTGAATCTTTGATTCATACACAGACAGAAATATGCAGTTTAGGCTGGGTCTCTTAACTATTGGCGTGCAGTGAGAGTGATTGAGTGTAAGACCCTGGTCCTGAGGTCACTGTGGGTACTTCACCACACACTGCGCATGTGGAGGTCTTCCTGCTTGCCATATCTAGAGAAGACTCGTAGAGAAAACCATGAAATTCTTATCGAGTGACAGCATAACATTTGCTTCTCAGCCATAGATTCAAACATTGCATAATTGCAGTGTGTGCGGAAGAGTGTCATTTATTTTTTCTATCTCAGTTGAACCAAGTCCAAAACAAGAACCGTCCATGTATCTGCAGATGGTAAGCTGAAGCCAGGCCTGAACACTGGCTTTCCTCAAAACCAGAGAATTCTCAGAAGAAGTCTATGACTATATGACATTTCTTAAGTATAATTTCCCTCCCTTCAATAATTCACTTTCCACCTCTCTTGATTTATGTCAGAGTCACCTGGCACTTTAAGACTGAATGCATTTACCATCTCCTTCATACTTGTCTTCCAAGTCACATTTTCACCCAGACACACATGCGCAAACTCACTAAGCAAAGAGAGGAAAAAAACCCCGAAAGGAAAGCACATATTTCTCACTTGCCAGGGCACAGCAGAGTACAACTTCAAGGCACCAGTCGGATGAACAAAACAATGGGAGGCAATGACAAATCGGACGTGGTGCATTCCCTGAGCAAACACTCACCTCATAAAGGGAGACAGGTAGGCAAACACTCACCTGCCCTGAGCTAATAACACACACACACACACACACACACATTTATATATATATATATTGGTTGAGCTAGACAGCCATGAGAAAGGACCCTTGGTGGACATGTGGGCTGTACCACAAAACAACAACTACAAAGCCATATGTCTAACCTCACAGAGCGCGTAGCATTTCTCCAAACAATGTGCACTGTATACATTTGTTTGTCTCTGGATATTGTTCAAGCTATATGTACAAGTAGACATACAAGAGAGGTTAGAGTGGGTTGAGATGTGACATTGTGTCACTCTGTGCTGTGTAAGTGTGCTCAGTGAAGCGTTGAAGTATGCATGGGAGCAGCCCTGTGGTGTGTAGGACCCAGTATTCTTTGGTCCCTTGTTTACTCTTATAGACTTCACTGTGAAAGTAAACATGACAGAACTTCATCTACTTTGACCAAGACGACCACTAAATAGATGTATGGGGAGAATTGCAAGACGCCTACAGTATTTCAACATGGACAGTTTGCATGTTCTCATACCCACACACCCACACACACACAGACACTGTCCTAGAGACAGACAGAAAGATGAAGAAATCAGAGAGACGTGCGTTACAGTGTGTGTGTGTATGTGTGTGTGTGTGTGTGTGTGTCCACAGGGCAGGAAACCATTGATGACTGCACTGATTTTTCAACCAAATAAATCACACACTCCTTGCCCTGAGGTGTTGTCTTCCTTCCTTCCCAGGAGAGCAAAGGCCCAGTGACAGCACCTCTCCACTATGTGGGACGAATCCCTACCCCCCCCCCCCCCCCCCCCCCCCCCGCCCCCAACCATGTGACCCATTCTAGCTGCCCCCTCATTGGATGATGAGAAGTCGAAGGGGAGCAAGTTTTGGGGAGTAGAGGGTGGCGAGGGGGGTGGGGTGGATGGGGGTGGGGGAGCACTGGTTGGCAGCGAACACATGAGAGAAAACAAATTCCTGCCCCATCGCCATGGAGATGAGTCAACAGCGGGTCGGGGTAGAGGGCCGGGGGTTGCGGAGCACAGGCTGACCCGCCGTAGTTAACAATTCATCTCCGCATCCGGCTCCCAAATGATTGGACAAACACGGAGCGCTGCAGAGTCAAAAGGGCCCAGAGGGGCTGAGAGAGGGGCTTCACCCCGGGGTGACATGCTGACAGGCACACACTGGCTGGTGGAGGACTGGAGCATTAGTGGGGGGAGAAAGGGGGCAGCGGGGGGGGAAAGGAGAGAGGGGGGCAGGGGGGGCTAAGTACATTCAGTACAGTACAACACAGCACAGTCAAATGACAGGACAGATCACAAACGTGCCTCAATACTGAGTATACTCAAAAGAGAAAGTGGGTGGTGCTCTGCATTTCAATGGAATTCATTGATATTGATCTTGGAATTGGAATTGCTAGTCAAGAGCATCAACAGTAATGAAAACTACATTCAAACACTGCCATCTTTGGAATGCAGCAAATAACTAGCAGCTATAACTGTATAACTATAACTAACTAGCTATAACTGTATAACTATAACTATCTAGCTATAACTGTATAACTATCTAGCTATAACTGCTGGAGCTTAGTCCAAATTCTGTAAATGGACTCAACAACACAATGTCCAAAACTTTCTGAAAATCTAGAGGCACTATCTCTGTTTTATACCATTCTAAACTGGCAGGAAAGATTGGTATTAAAACAAGTTAAACAGTTAATAGCGTTTGGCTAACAATTATGCCAACAGCAAAGTATGAGTTGCGTCAGGAGATAGAGTTTTATAAGCCTAAACCCCAGTAACACTATAATCCCCTGGCGCTTGGCCATTTCTACCCTCTACAGTAAAGAGTTGAAAAACATTTGGAGCGAGGTTGTCACGAAGTAGTCCACAAGACGTGCAAAACAAAACAACACCCGCCATGACAGCTTGGGGTCAGAGGTGACACTGACAGGCAGGCAGAAGAGGCCCCGGTGCTTGTTGCCGGGCTACAGAGGGGCGGGGCTGAGCGCGGGCGGGGCTGAGCCAGGGAACAGGGCTGAGGGAGTCACATGCATGGTCAAGAAGTAAGGTATACACAGCTGAGGTTTACAAGGCATGACTTTAACACTGGAACACCACAAGCAAGCTGAGAGCATTTGTAACGTCTCTGGAAACACATATACGCTCACCGCAAGAATCCCTGTGAAGGAAGAGAAGACGTCTCCTTCCCGGAATCTGGATTCCTGCGCTGTGAAAAAAGGGGAAAAAGAGGCAAAACGTCACTTCTTTTACAGTAACACAGGGCCAATGTCAAACACACAAAGGGTATAGCATTACATTCCTATATATCTGCTTGACTCCTGCATCCCCATTAATATAGCTGGGAGCTTTTTGGCGGGATTATGGTGAAATATATATATATATATATAAGGGGGGACAGTCCTGGAAAACAGTTTGAACCCGCAAACCCACAGGACCATGGTCCAGCAGTACTTAGACCACTTCACTAGTGCTGAGCTCTGCTTGACAACCACAGGTCGATGACAGAAAACAGCATTTGGGAAAGGACAGAACAGACATCCAACAAAGTCACACCTTACACCTAATAACCCCTACCTTAGACAAGAAATTGAGGAAAACCGCTGCAATTATTGCAATGTCTTTCACAGCTATAAAGGCGGTCTTGGCTCATTCAGGAGCATGACTGCACAACATCAGTGAGCAGGCATATCCATTCTGCACTGTCATTCTCAATAAAACCTTGGCTTTGGTCATCATTATTCAGACCTTGTTATTGCTATTTCTATCCAAACAGTCATCTAGATCCAGGTTTAAAATGTCAACATCCCAACAAACTTTTTCACTGAGTGGCGCTGTAAATAGGGTGTGTTAGCAGAGGGGACCTGTAACCGCTTCTCTCCCACTCCCAACATCAGAGCGCTGTGTTTTCATAAATACAACCGAAGCGTTTCTTTCCTCTACAGGACTTGTAATTAGGGGCTCTCTCTATCTAATCCAACCCAACGAATCTTATAAATGAGAAACAGAACTCTAAATTTTATTTATTTATTTTAGCGGATGGCCGTCAGAGAAAAGGGAAAACGAAGAGGGGAAAAAAATATGAGTGATTATTACAATGAAAACCCCAGATGTGAAGAGTCACTTCTCCAATGGGTGTCACAAGGGAGTTTGGGGGCAAACCTGGCCAGAGTCAGGGGTCTATATTTAGACTATTTCCTAAAATAAAAAATGAGTTCAATGACTGGCACTTGAGAAGGGTTTCTCCTCCCCACTCATGACCTCAGTGGTACGGTCCGCGTCACTTATGACGAAATACTAACCATATAAAATCAAAAGAAATACCTCCTCAAATACTCTCAGTGCATAGGGACGTCCACAGTTTAATACCCGTAACAAATGATTCTACGTCGGAAATGCAACACCAAGTCGACAGACGAATCCACTATCAGGAGTTGCTCTTGCCTTAAGAAGGCCTCATAACTCCCAACGTTTCGAATCATACAGTAATAGTGAACTCGTCTCGGATTTCGTTAGTGTCGTCTAGAGTGTGTACTGTATGTGAGACATGTACTGTAAAAGGTGTGTGCTTGTTTATTTGTATCCTGAGTGTGTCTGTGTGTGGCAGGGAGGATGCCCTGGGGGCAGGCTGAGGAGTTAACAGAGCAGAAGGCCTATCTAAGCTCTAAAGCATGCACCTCTCTGTCCTGTAACTAAAACAGAACCGTAAACACAGGTGATGTCAGGGATTACACCGTACCATATACAATACTGCCTTGGTGAACGACTCACAGGACAGGTATACAGACGCATTCCTCCCATCCCATCATTCTGTGAATGGAGATCTGACTGACGGCTCATCTTCTCTGGTCGGGGTTGTGTGAATGTTGTGTAAACGTCTGGAGGCAGTGGGTGTGTGTGTGTGTGTGTGTGTGTGTGCGCGAGTGTTTGTGTGTGTGTGTATGTGTAGTGTGAGCCACAGGTGGGATTAGAGAAGGGGCTTAGAGAAGTCTTCACACTATTCTGAAGCCTTGCGGCACAATACCATACATTCTGTCATTTTTTATAGGGGAGTGCAAAACATTTCCTTACAGAAGCCGATGAAATGTCCTTTTCCCCCTCACAAGAGCTTGGTCTCATCATGCCTGATGCACATGGCTCTTCACTTAATCCCACATAGGGATTAGTTTTATGAACACATCAAGCTGCAACGTTTGCAGGAAAAGTGCTATACAAATAAAAGTTATTATTATTATTATTATTATTATTATTATTATCATTATTATTATAAAGATTGAGTTGTTGGAACTCTAGGATCATTTTTCTTTCAACTGACAAACTGATGGAGTGAGTCAGTTGCAGGGTGAAAGGTGCTTTGAAAAGGAAAGCGAGACAGGGTGTGAGACAGAGAGACAGGGAGAAGCTGGGGCTGGAGGGAGAATGGGAGCATTTTGTTCCTCAGTAAACAGCACCCTCTAGAGCAACACCCTCCACCATTCCCTTCCTGCATCTGCCTGTCTCCATTTCTCTCAATCATGTAAAGTGTTGTTTTTCTACCACACTAACCTCGAAAGTTTAGAGTCTAAACTATCCTACCCGTCTGACTCAATGTGCTTTAAATAAAACTTGCAGTCCCAGTATAGCACTCACATTCCTACTCAACTACAGAGGTGAGGGGAGAAACTGGACCAGAGCAACATAACACACATTTTCCCAGTGTGAGTTCACAGCAACGTAGAGTAGTAAAATGTTTGCTTTAATCGTCTGTAAGGTTATTAGGAGACCATTACAGTACACAGGAGAGAAAAAGGTATGACGACAAGAGCTGTTAGCCGCTCATGCTAACGATTAGACTGTGACCCCCGCCACCGCAGCCCTAGTGAACACACACAAGCAAAACTCAACCTCAGCCCACCATCCTCTCTCTCTCCCTCTCCCTCTCTCTCCCTCTCCCTCCTACCTCCCTCATCCTGAACCACCATGTTACACAGCGTCAAAGGAATGCCTCTAGGCAGATTTAAAACAAGTAGAGGAAGAGCTAAAAAAGAGCTGGACAGTTAGCATAGAGTACAGAGCTAAAGAGCCAATGGATAATATCCAGTGTTATTGCATTTTCACAAATGACAACAAGTCAAAGCTTGGCAATACTGTAAAGAGAAGCTAGTGGCATACAGTAGAGACACATATAGGACGGCGTCACAGTGTATAATCCAAACCAGGCTATTCTGCATGCTACAGTACACGTCAACCAGGAACACCACACATTTCCTCTCTACTTTTCCATGCAACTAATAAAATGGGACATTGTAGCTTTTCAATATGTGTTTTGGAAATTACAAGCGCGTTGAAAATACATCTTTTTATGAGCTTTGAAACTTTCCCACAGTTTTTCCATGCATGTGATCCACACACGTTAAAGTAGCACTCAATTAAGCTGGCACACAGGACCTGGAATGGGGCACTAATACTGATCCTCTGCTACCCTAACTCACACACTCTCCACTTAAATAGAAATGACAAACGTGACCCGCCATGCACATTTCGTGTCAAGGACCTGAACAGTATATTCTTAACTTGCACACAAAGGGACAAATCTACAATTGTCTACAAACGGCATCGTCTAGACAGAGAGAGTGTGAATATATCATGTACTCGAGCCTCCTGCACAGAGACCACAACCCTTAAACTTAGATAAACACAGCAAGCTGAAAACCGCTACTGTGAGAGTGTCAGCATTGTCAGGGTGATCAACAGATATATTGTAGTGGCAGGGAGAGTCATACTACAGTAGTGTGTTATGTCAGCAGCATGGATATGAATAGTCATCTGAATGGTCACCTGCATAACTATGCATAATTATGTCTCAATTTTCATTGCATGAAATTACTTGTATGTAATTATGTAACCATAATGATAGAACCTGTATGGATGAAAGCAATTCAACTGTAGAACTGAAAACCTCTCCTTTTTTTTTTTTTCACTTCGCAATGCATGATTTAAATGTGCTTTTTCATTCAGAGAAGGTCAGTGCAGTAGAGTATTAGAGCAGTGTTTACCCTGCTAGATGTACTCTTGGGGACCAGCCTGTTTGAGTTTGAACAGTGACGCGTTAAACCAGTAAAAAACAGGACATAGCGCCACTCTGCTGTTTGCCTAAGAACACCCAAAGAATGGACTGCCAAAACAAAACAAATCTCTCTGCCTACATTCCTCCTGTCCATCAAACACCTGCACAACAACTGCAGAGGTACAAGGGCCAAACGGAAAAAGGTCGTTTGAGGAAGAGGCTTCTCTTTAAAAAAAAAAGTTGTTGTTGAATGACTTGCAATTTGTTCAAGGATTTTGGAATTGGTTCAGATGTGTGACCGCACACAGGCACACAGGCACACACACACACACACACACACACACACACACACACACACACACACACACACACACACCTTCAGCAGGGGCCTGTCCACAGAGCTGACGTCATGGATACCACAGCCAGGCCAATCAGTAACAGCAGCAGCTGGGAGTGGGACACAGTGTCTTTTCCTGCCCCTCCTGACTAGTAAAGCCTCCCAATAACCATGTGCTCCTTGAAGCTGCGCCGCTCCGTGTGTGACTAACAGAGCTATGACACACTGCTATGGCAAAGGTGTTTTATGGCTATCGATAAATGTCTTTGTGAATTATGTCTTGAAATGTTTTCACATTCAAAAGAGCAGATAAAACCCTGTGATGATGTATTCCAGTGAGTTTGGGTTGGCGTTGAGAAACAACGTCTGTATGACCTCATCCTTATGGATCAGGGGGGGGGTGAAGCTAGGTGAAGCTCCACCAAATTCGAAAGCCATACAGGAAGTGAAGCAACATTGCCTCTGAACCCACCCCCCCCCCCCACACACACACACACAAACACACACACACACACATTCTTTATCAGAGGAGCCGGTGGAAGGATTGGATGTGATTTGTGTGTGTTTGTGAAGAGGAGTGCTCATAAACAGCCATGAAAGGGGGCCCCTCTATTCAGCAGGCAGGCCCGAGATGCGCTTCACTGAGCCAGGCCTTTGTAGTGCCCGTTCACAAACCTTTTAGGGGCAGAGAAAGGGCCCGATTCTCTCCGTGTGTGCAGGCCCAAATGATGCCATTAGATTGGTGCCCGCCTCGGGTGAAAAGCGCTTCAGCAGTGCTTGAAGTGATTTAGAGGGGGGATGCAGGAGAAAGCAGCAAATCCTATTTGGTGAACACCGGAGGAAGCAGAGAGAATGGGGGGACAAATGCCAACCGAGCCATCGCTCCTCTCTCTCCAGTATGTAAAAAGGCTCTCAACTCCAAGAGTGCTGTGGCTCTCAAAACAACAAAAGACCTGGAACATTCCGAAGTCACGTGTTGTGTAGGTCGATATGCTGTCGTGATGCGTGGGGTCAGGAAGCTCCCAAAACTTCCCACACGGTCGAACCATCAGCGTTCAGGCC
>NC_137675.1:62662379-62664879 GCF_963989245.1 Nansenia antarctica | reverse complement strand
TTTCAAATTGCTCTCTGAGACGGGGACTGACGTAACATTTGCATATTTGCACACTTCACCGTCCTGTCTGTGAGACTGTCAAAATTGACGTTGAAGTCTTAATGAGGAGGATTAACTTGTTTAACTAACAATCGGAAGGTGAGAGACAAGCCATTATGCCTGCTTATGTGATGCTTGACCGGGTCATTGCGGTCTCTGAACGGGGTGTTGAGTCACCTTCTCCCCTCGTTAGGACAGATCTGGCAGAGAAGAGGGTCTGACCCCAGACTCAAAGTTCTCACTCCTCCTTTCTTGGCGTGAGTTCTCACTCATCCTGCTGTCACTCCTGCACCCGCTGCGTGGGATGTACAGTCTGATATATGGAGCATTGTTGAGTGCTAGTGTGTGTGTGTGTGTGTGTGTGTGTGTGTTTGTGTCTGTGGATGGGAGCGGGGCCAACACAGCCTGCAGGTGAACACACACACTCATGTCCTCACCCGCCACAGCCTATCATTAAGCCTGTCATGTAGCCACCTCCGCAGCGAGGAGCCCCACAAGCCTCGACAGCCACCGGCACACACACCTGGAGGGCCAAACACTCCATTCCCAGCCTACTCTTCATAAACATGGCCTCCGACACACTCACACTCACACACACTCGCTCACACTTGCTCACACGCATCCGCACACTCACACTCACACTCACACTCACACTCACACACACAGACACACTCCTATTCATAACTCAGAGCCTCAGTGCCTTCTCTCTCTCTTAAGGTCTCATTATTCCTCGACCACAAATGATTTACTGCCATTTAATTTATTTCTTTTGTTATCGTTCTCCGTACCAGCTGATGAAACAGCACAGTTGGCAGCTATCTCAAGGCAAGGGCAGGGGGGGCTGGCGGCTCCCGTGGGCCAACGATGGCACAGTAGGCTACTGTAGGCAAGCGTGTGGGCAGTAAGGAGGGAACCACGCACAGCACACTAAAAAATGGGATCTGAGAAGTGAAACTAACCGATTTGCCCAAGATAAGGAACAAACCACTACAAACCACTATGTATTCAGGCAGACTGGATCCTGGTGAAAAATCTATTTCTCACCCTCACGGGATTTGGCTGTGTTTGCTAGCGCCAGGTTTCAAGAGTGCGTATCGTACGAGCTAGCGAGCGCACAATAGTGAGAGCGGTGAGCAAACACCGGCTGACACCGCTCACCTGAGCTATGTCTGCATGGAAAGCAGGCGTAACCTTTCAAAAGGCTGTCAAATAATAAGACACACTAACCCCCTTAAGACCCAGATCTGCTGGTTTTGGCCAACCGTATACAAACAGAAGCTTCCGGAAGAGTTAAATCAGGACGCAATGGGGTAAGCTCCGGAACGCAACCATTCCACAGGTGCCTTTGAAAAGACTGAAGTCCCAGTTGGTGTTTGCCTTTCTTTGTCATGCTATGTGGCTCTGTGCTTGCTCAGCAGAAGTCTCTATTCAAAAGGGGGCTTACGGTGTACACACACATGCTAGACCCTACCCTGACTGGAGCCACTGACGTGAGGTGACTTTACCCTGCATACTAGACCAACAGGTGTGCAGAAACAGTACATTTCAGACCAGATCGTGAAGCACTACAATGCAAAAAAAACGATTAAAGCACCAGCCACCACCATGACACCTAGAAAAAAAACATGACGCATATCTCAGTCCCCACTCCATTCCAGTGAGCTACTACCCCCTTAAAGGTAAGCATCGGCTATACCTTTAAGAGAAAGTCATAAGCCTATTTATATTGGACATCTGATCAATTATGTTGATCCAATGAATCCAAATGATTAAAAAACAATGACCTGGCAAGCCCAAACACTCGCAAATCCGAGAGCAATCCATGTGTGTTTAAGCCAATCTTTTCTATTGGCGTCAGTCTGAGGGGAGGAGAGGAGCGGTTATGAGGCTCCGCTCCACAAACCCCCCACCTCTCCCTCACTTAGTCCTGTAATATAATGCACTTTAACAAGCACACAATTCTTTGATGTAATACACCAAAACATGTGCGCAAACTGAGTTCTCCCTCCCTCTTGCTCATAAGAGGGGGGAAAAAAACACAAATGTTTGTTCCCTAACATGACCTCAGTGTTGAAAGCCACCCACCCACAAACACAGACACAGACACAGACACACAGACACACAGACACAGACACAGACACAGACACTCAGACACAGACACTCAGACACTCAGACACTCAGACACTCAGACACTCACTCAGAGACTCAGAGACTCAGACACACACACACTGAACACACACCTCCATGTTAACCTCCTAACACCCCACTCTGCTATACTGCTATTCGCTGGAAACTCTAACACGGGCCTGCCTGTCTGTGTCTGTAGCTCTACGGCTTCTTCTCCTTCTCCAGCCTCGCAAGTCTCTCTCAAGCCACTGTTGCCTCCACCTCTAGCTGGCTGGGCTCTAATGCCATGTAGTACAGTATTACAATGTACACTATTACAGTATTCTGGTTTGGA
>NC_137675.1:62657379-62659879 GCF_963989245.1 Nansenia antarctica | reverse complement strand
AGTCTTTATGAGTTTTAATCAGAGGTGCTTATTAAGGGGGTGAAAAGTTTGGAAGCGTTGCTGGGAATGCTGGGGCGCCAGAGGCCCATTTTTCCAACATGGAGGAGCAGAAGTGTGGCGGCACCCAGCAGCTCTGACTGCAGCCCAGGGTTTTTTTTTCCTTCCTCCTCCTCCTCCTCCTCCTCCTCCTCCTCTCCGTTCTCTCCCCCTCCACCCTGCTTTCTCTTAAAGAACAAATAAATCCACACGTCAAGTGCTGACAGATTAGTATTCCGTCAGGCAGCCAGCGGCGGAGCGTTGGATAATTTAACTCCTTCCTGAGCCGGGGTTGCAATGATTTTCTGTTTTGTTATTAGTGACAGTTACTAAACTTGATATGACTGTGGAACTCTGACTGCGGGGATATGTTGACAGTGAATTGCTGAGATTAGTTTTTTTTTTATCCATTGATTTGAAGCAGTGGATGCAGTGGCATACCTGCTGCAGAGCCAAAAACGATTGGTACTCTCTTCCTAGTCACAGTGATTTTACCCATATTATCTCCTAATGTGTTCCTAGTGAACCCATGATTGAATGTTGACCAGGAAATGACCTTTGACCCTGGGGATGGGCTACTGTACTTCCCCATCAGATACAGCGCATGTTTAACCTAGAGTGAAGGTCCTGAGAGGCAATGAGGAGCGCCGTCAGAGACCGGACATGGGGAAATACCTGACCCCCTGTTCCCAGGAGAGCCTAGCAGACTTACAGAAGGGAGGGGTACCAATAACAATGGTGGAAGGAGTGGCTGAAATGTATCCTGAAAATCCCAGGTTGTTGGGTTGTCCACCCCACCACACTAGACAAGCACGCAGGACGGCTGCAGGCAGTGTGGCAGTCCACAGGGTGCGAACACACATGGTTTGGATTTGGGTCCATGTAGGAAACAGGAGGAAAGAGAGACCTGGTAGCAGGAACCCTCCAATTCTCACTTCCTGCTTCTGGAGAAAGGCGATCCGCATGCCCGCCGTCGCCACCGTCCCCATCACCCCCACCGCCATCGCCAACACAGAGCGCAGTGTTCCCCCCGCAGCTGCCAGGGGGATTGAGTAGGCAGGCTGAGGGCACCCAATCACGTTTAATCAGGCTGTCAGCGCCCTGAGAAGCAGGCCTGTGTTTCACTAATGAGACGAGGGGATACGGCAAAGACAATCACATTCAATCATGCTGTCAATGTGGCAGCAGGTCAGGTGACAAGTATGTCAATGCCTCGCATTCCTCCAGGAAGCACTTTTCAAGCAGAGAGGCTGATAATTAAACCGGAGGGCAAGGCAAGATAAATGACAGTTATTTCCAGGAAGCTAACATGTGGTGTTTAACGTGATAAGGGAGCTTTAAGTGGATTGGAGAGACGTTTTTGTTCTTTTTCGGTAGGGAAAAGGAGTCAGGAACAACATCTTTCGCAACACCTTGAGAAGGGTAGCTTAACTGCCATGTACGAGAGAAGATATTGACTACTGATAATGCCTGTGTGTCAAGAATGGATAGTCCTTGAGTGACGCATGGTGAAAGGAAGCCATAATTATGGGCTTGTGCAACCGTCTTATTATCTAAACAACCTGTGTAAATATCAATGTGTCAACAGCTTCTAGAGAGGAGACCTCACTTTGACCTGGGTGTCTCTCTCTGACAGTGGAAACGGACTGAACTCACAGGTTCTACCTGACTAACTGAATGGAAATATACCACAAACCCCATCGAAAGGGGGTCAACATTTTTCCCATGAGTGACCATGCACTTGAGTTGAACGTAAAATGAATTTTACAACAACCAGAGCTACTATAATCGCTCCCTGAGAGCTTGAGAGCAATCCCAGAGCTGCCTCCAGAATGGCCTCACGTGCACCAAGCAATCCTAATGCACCCGGTCCTTGGAGATCCCCTGCACGCTGCGTGGGGTGGCCCTGTACATGCCTGCACTGCTGCCTAGGCCCTCCCCCTCCCTGTCCTACCCATGTTTATCCTCCACTCTGTCTGGGTCAGTGTGGCTCTTGACTGAATTCTTGCCCCAGCATGCAGAAAGTTTTAACGGTGTTGTTGCAGGGGAGGAATGATTACATTATAAAAATACACTGCACCATATGTCCTAGTAAGGGGCCTAACCACGGAATGACATACAGTAGGAAGCGGCAGGCCCTTTAACCTCCTCCTACACTGGGCAGCCTGGGCTGTGGCATCGCCTGTGGTCACTCTCCTCACCTGTGATGTTTCTGTAGCCAGTGTTTTATGGGCTAACCCTGGGCGGTTTCAAAAAGAACAGGATGAACAACTTTATGTCAGTTTCCAGGAGGACAACGAATGCAAACTCAGCAAATCTCTGTGATGGAAAGAGGGAGAAACCGACATCTTGAGGCCCAGTCTGTGTTGTAGGAAGGCCTGGGTAAGATAAACACTGAGGGATTATTGGATAGTGACTGGCAGAGGCGCCTCTTAATGTTGGTGTCTTTTGAGGAAATACTTAT
>NC_137675.1:62639879-62652379 GCF_963989245.1 Nansenia antarctica | reverse complement strand
TATGTGAAGATGAATCACATACTCTTGAGGCCTCCTCTGGCCCATCTACAGCACACCGTAACAGCCAGGTGTCTGTATAGACAGTGTGTATTGTCTTGACAGTGTGTGTGTGTGTGTGTGTGTGTGTGTGTGTGTAATAATACAATGTCTTGTTTTTTCTTCCCGTCTCTCACTTCCCAGCCCAACCTTCAAGGTTATGAGTCGGAAAAAACAAGGATCCAGCAGAAGTGGAGAGAGAGAAAAAAAAAGAAAGACATCAGTCATTTGAAGAATCTAATTGAACTGTTAGTGACGTCAAACACATACCACAAACAGTCCCATGTTGCCAGAGGCATTGGCTACAGGACGGCAAAACTAGAGCCAGGGTGCGAGTCCGGGGAATTCAGAGAATTTACCGTACATTTACCGGTAAAGACCAAGCCCACTTATAGGTTTATGAACGTATGCCTGACCGAGTCTCTTTTCATCTTCCCTACGTTCTCCTCGGCGATTATCTGCACAATCTGGGTTTTTACAGTTTAATAACCTGGCTACAGAAACCCAGACGTTGTAAGGTGTTTTTTATGGCCCTCGTAGTTCTATTATGCCTGGGCCAAACGTCAAATGCGTTACTGTACAACAGAGGGCAGGTACTACTGAAGAAGCGAAGACACAAAGAGTATTTTGGTTTCAGAAGTAGAACGTTGATATGCTCATGGTTAATGCAGATCTGCAACAAAGTCGGAGAGAATCCTGATCGGCACCAAGCTCATCTCTTCTGACAAGTTGCCTAAACTACAGTACAGTACATTGCCTCACAAACTCTGCCAGCTCATGTGTTTTCTGTTGCCTTTCAGAAGAACCAGAACAAAAACAACTGGGGGGATTCAAAAGCCAAGTTACACATGCCACAAACCTTGTGGAAGAAGGGCCCTGTAACATTTCTTCATGTTTAAAGAACATAATCGATTACTCTGAGTGTTGTGCTTATTTCTCGCCTGAAACTTTTCATGATTTGATTATGATGAGCACATTTGTTGCACAAAGTAGGGTTATGTTAGCATGCAACAATGCTGCCTGGCGGGACAGGGATGTTAATTAGCTGTTAATCTCATTGGACGAGGCGCCTACTTCGTCCTCTGCTTCTCTCTTCTAAGTGTGAATGTTCTGAGCTCGTCTCATTCCAGCATCGTTAAATGATTGCGTATACAGTAATAAAACGCAGACTAGGTGATTAGCACACTGGCCTCATGCTGCACATACACTCGTGCGCACACACACACACACACACACACACACACAAAATACACACAGCATCATCTAATTAAGAATGATGTTCCAGGGCACCCAGGAAGGAGGAGAGAAGAGAGAGGGTAGGATGTTGAGAAACAAGAGAGCAGGGATTTATAAAACACCTGGCTAGAGCAGCACACCTTTTTGTAATCAAGACATCCCACAGCTCGTATCTATTTCAAGGAAGCAAAAGACTCATAGAATGCAATCTACAATGAGGAAGTCTGTGCCGATGCATGACGAATACTTCAGCAAAACAAAGGAAGAAACAAAGTGTTATGTGTAAAGGAGCAAACTATCAAATCAAACCAGCTGTATCCGAGAGAATGGATTCTGAAGGTTCCGGAAGAACTAGTGCTGGTTACTAAAGAGAACTAGAGCTTTAGCCATGACCCTAACGCACACACTTTACTTGGTATAGCTCAGGAAATCTGTATCAAGGGAGTTTTTCGTGAATCAAAGCTTCTGGGCCTTCACACTGACCACAGTCCGGTCCAATCGACCAGTTATTTTTCTTTCAGGATTTAGGAAAGCGAGAGTGAGAAAGAGGTGCGGGAGAGGTTTAATTTCTGGGACCTCTCAATCAGTACCATGTGGGCTTTATTGGCGCAGCGTTCCCATCCGCGCAGCGTTGGCGGGCGTGGAGGACACAGAAACCCCGGGGGCACAGGGACTGGCGATTGCTTGCTTGCGTCGTTAAAGTCGATAAGCTGGCAGCGGGCGCCGGGGAAGCGTGCCATCAGTAATCACCAGGCCTCGGACCGCTCAGCTCACATTTTCCAGAACTCTCTCTCTCTCTCTTTCTCTCCCTTTCTATATACAGTATATATATCTCACTCTCTCTCTCTCTCTCTCTCTCTCTCTCTCTTTCTCTCAACCCGGTTCCCCTCACATGGGCCGGACCAGAGCAGTGGATCGAGTACCACTGCCAGGCCGGCCAATCGGTGGCGCCGGAGTTCTGGGAGGGATGGAAAAGCATGGCCTCACCTGGGGTACCTACGCCCTGCCCTCAGGCCGGCTGGGCCTACCGTCAACCCTCCTAGTGACAGTAAACATATGAGACCTGCCACTCTGGCCCCACTCAGGCCCTATATCGCCAACCACTGCCATACCTCCCTGTCTTTACTGGCCATGCACAGCTAATAAACCACAATTAATACAGTATAACCTGCTTTTATAAATGTCACATTTTCACTTGTATTCGCAAAAAAAGGACAGCCCATTTTCATTTGCTTGAAACGCAACACGCTCAGGTTGCAGCGTGTATGGACATGGGGGGGGGGTTGATGAGAGGGTGTTTTGTGCAACAGAGGCAGATGTGTGGGAAAGGCGAAGTTGGCAAGGTTTACAGAGGAGGAGTAGAGGCTTTGTAAACGCACGGGGAACACACACAAACACACGTACTAACCCACCTCACACTCGCTCTGCTTACGCCATGCCTGCTGAAACCCAAACCTACTGTAATAGAGTAACACATCACCCCTAACACCCTCCCTCTGTGTGTATGTGTGTGTGCGTGTGCGTGTATGTGTATGTGTATACACCCCGGGCCTCCAGGACTGCTCTTGGACCCCCACTTCACCGCTGTCCTCAGCCCACCACATGTGCACCTCATTTGGGGCTGCTGATCATCAGGCGTGGGGTGTGGTGGTGGTGGTGGTGGTGGTGGTGGTGGTGGGGGAGAGACTTGGTTGTTAATTTTCATTACGCAAGGGTTTCCCCTCCTCTGTAACAGGGGCATTGCCGTCCCTCATGGAAGACCAGGGAGGTTTTATGGGGAGGTTACCCATGGATTGGGGGGGGGGGACTGGCGGGGTAGAGGAGGTAGGAGGAGAGGGGGGGCTCCACAGTCAGGCTGGACACCAGGCGGAGCCCATTATTAAACCCAGTGAGACCCAACCAGCAGCAGGCCCAGCTAGGGAGTAGGGACGCCTGTAAAAGAGCTGCCACTGCTAACAGCCCCCCATTAACATGAGCATGAGGGAGCAAAGACACACACACACACACACACACACACACACACACACACACACACACACACACACACAGAGGAATAGTGTATGTAAGAGTGCATGAAGAAAAGCTTGTGCATACTGTAGCTGTGTGTTTCATTCATGTAAGTGTGTGAACCTTAACTACGGTAACTTACAGTCTGCAGTAGCCTCAATCCAGACAATAAGATGAGACAAGCATAGACGCAGAAACAATGGCACTGTGCACACACCTCTTTTGCAGCCAGCCACCTAAGGTGTGTGTCAGTGAGTGGAGTAGAGCAGACAGACATTGTGAATGATTAACTAGGAAAACAGTCGACATCAAGTTACCTGAGCTATGACCCATAACCAGACAGTCAGAGCGAAAGCACCCACCCGCCGTTACCCGCCTAACCACCGACCACACCTTGCCCACTCCGCCATGCCACCGACCACCGAGTGTGGGGCCATAAAACCATAGTTCACTGTCTTGAGCAAAGAAAAAACACTTACCAAACGCCATGGGCAAGACTGAGTGTTTTTGGACACGTTGGGTCAGGTTCTAGGGGCCCTAGCCTGCGGTAGCGCTTATCAAAAGCTGCTGAGGGATTTACACAATTGATTGTTATGGTTGGATGTGTCACTCTATAAAGATACAATGGGATGTTTCAGTGATGAGCATGTGAAGGAATGTTTCACTATTGAGTTCTGTGGTGGGTCTAACACCGTTCTGCAGGGAATGTATTTCACACAGGTGGTTATGTCAACACCCTCGAACAAAGACTTGAAACAAGCTATCAGTAATGACAAGCTTGCACTTTCTCTGATTAAGGAAACAGAAACGTTTGAAAGAGAGAGAGAGAGAGAGAGAGAGAGAGAGAGAGAGAGAGAGAGAGAGAGAGAGAGAGAGAGAGAGAGAGAAAAGCAAGAGAACTAAGCAAAGGATAAGTCCAGAGTTTGGTATTCAATTTCCGATATGCCATGTGAAGGAGGGAGTTGATAAGATTGGTTTCTAGAGACTTCTGCAGAAGGTGATAAGCTGCATGGCACATGTGGGCGTGTGTGGCTCTTTCAGGTGGCTAAAGTCCGTAGACTGACAGGCCCACAGGGAAATGGGATTGGCTGCAGGCTATGGCCTGCTACTGAACACCTGGGAGACAGGTGTGGTCCGATCAACAAACACCCATGTGTTGTATTGCACACACTCTACCACACATACACATACGCATACGCACTCTCATTCACATACACACACAGTACCTGAATGTGCACACACACACACACAAACACACACATACAAATGCATGCTTACACACACGTAATCAATGTATATACTGTACGTACATACATGCAGAGAGAGCAGAGTTCACTCTCATGAGCCGCTCCTTCCTTCTCTCCCTCCTTACCTCACTCTCTTTCCTCGTAATCCACACACAAATGCCAGGAACCTGCACAACTAAGAGTTCTGAATCACACAAAATCTGATTTGTTGAAAGCAAATTTGGTAGATGTTCAAGTAAGTACAGCTGCCACAGACTTTTGACTGTTTATACTAACAGGCTGCGGCCTCTAAAACCGAGCAATGCAACTTTGTGCAGAGAGAACAATACCCAATCTTAAGAGACTTTGATGTCAAGGTTTTGAATTAAAATCTGATCAAAGACAACCACCATATTTCATGATGGGTCTCAGATGAAGATGACGTGTTGACATGTTATTCATTAAAGTAAAGATTCCTATGTAACTAGCAGTAGTGTGCCACACACAAATACTCTTTTTATGTCTTCCAAGCTACCAGTAGAGAGGGAAATCTGAAAGTAAAGGTGCACTGAGACACATAAAGAAACAAGCGCACACACGCGCACGCCCACACACACACACACAGGACACCTGTGGGAACTGAACTAGCAATATTTATACCCGGGCTATTACTGTCACCCAATCATAAGCTGTCCCACCTGCTCACCCAACAAGTCACCTGCGTCTGTCTCTCTCTCTCTTTCTCTCTCTCTTTCTCTCTCCCTCCCTCCCTCTCTCCCTCTCTCTCATTCTATCCATCTCTCTGTTCCATGTCTGAAGTTCAGACAGAGAGCTGGACGGGAGCCAACAGAAAGCCAGAGAGTTGCCAAGTTTCCGTGTGTCGCTGCCTGGGCACCGAAAAAAATATCCTGGTTCAAAGACGCAACTGAACTGGTCCTCTGCTGCCTGCCTTCTACATTGTTCTCTGTGCAACACAGGCCTGCAACCAACCTCTCGTATACCACGTTGTTCAATGAGTTCACGACAATTTGAATTCATTGACTTCAGTCGATCGAGATAAATGGACCGTGCAACAGGCGATCCACATGGTGAAATGGTATTAGAATGAGTGTATATTCAGGGTGAGAGCTAGGACGGACAGATGTACAAGGTGAACAGTTGAGTTTATTGAAGTTCACCGGGTTTATCAGTGTCGGTACTCACAGAGCACACAGCCGCTTTTGATCTTCAAAGAGAGATGAGCTTCAATGAGGGGCAATAAGAAGATAATAATGCCAATCTAGATCCATTACTCCATAGATCACAGAGTTGCGCTGGCCTTTTAGTATCTTCGCCTACTGGGGTTGCCTCTGCTCCGTGGCGCCACACTGCCACCTGGCGGTTACTGTTGAGATTGTTGAAAGGGTCTCAATGTAGAGAAAGGGTTGTGAGGGGGCAGACACGGCTCTCTCACAAACTACCGCCAAGCTCTCCACCTACGCGACAGTATCTGTGTAAGCCTAAAAATGCAATTGTGATATGTATTAGCCATTATGATGCATTTGTATCTTTTCTTTTGCCATGAACATGTTGGTACTACATTCTATTGGTATACTTATAATTGAACTTCACTGAACAGTACTAAGATATGTCTCTTATTATCTTTCAATCTGTTTTGTCAAACTGTGAGAAAAGAAACACACAGGCTCTTATGAGACATGTTTTCAGAGGGAATACCCAAGGCCATGAGGATACCTGTAAGCAGACAATGTACAAGCAACGACTCTCCCAAGTCCTTCAAACTCAGTCATGCCTTAGACAAGAGAGCCACCCAGTGGTGCTTCACACACACTTCACATGTCGGGGATGGAGAAACGTAGTCCTCCCTAAACTACAGTGCTTGATTCTACTAACTACTGCAACTAACACTAGTGAAATGCATAATCATCATAATAATACTACTACTACTACTACTAATAATAATAATAATAATAATAATAATAATAATAATAATAATAATAATAATAATGATAATGATAATTAAATTGTGGACTTCAGCTCCGCCTTCAACACCATCCTTCCAGACAGGCTAGTGACCAAACTACTAGACCTGGGTCTATCACACTCTATATGTGCATGGATCAAGGACTTCCTGACCGACCGCCCCCAGAGGGTGCGGGTGGGCCCCCACACCTCCACAGCCCTCAGACTCAGCACTGGGTCCCCCCAGGGCTGCGTGCTAAGCCCCATCCTCTACAACCTCTACACCTACGACTTCACCCCCGTCCACCCCACTAACTCCATCGTAAAGTTCACCACCGTGGTGGGATGCATCTCGGGGGGGGACGAGGCGGCGTACAGGGATGAGGTAGAGCAACTGAGCAAGCTGTGCAAGGTTAACAACCTGCTGCTGAACAAGTCAAAGACCCAGGAAATCATCGTAGACTTCAGGAGGAAAAAGTCAGAGATCCAGCCCCTGCTCATCGACGGAGAGAGCGTGGAGAGAGTCTCAACCCTCCGATTCCTGGGGGTGCACATGCAGGATGACCTGACCTGGAAGGACAACACAAAAGCCACCATCAAGAAGGCACAACAGCGGCTATACATCCTGAGAGTCCTCAGGAAGGAATACAGCAAGCAGGAGATACTGGTGACCTTCTACCGCGGCGCAGTGGAGAGCATCCTCACCTACGGCATCTGCAACTGGTTCTCCAGCTGCACAACCGCGGAGAGAAATGCGCTACAGAGAGTCGTGAGAACAGCCCAGAAGATCACCGGCGCCCCCCTCCCCTCTCTGGAAGAGCTGTACAACACACGCTGTCTCAGGAAGGCCTCCAAGATCTCCAGGGACCCAACCCACCCTGGGTACGAACACTTTACCCGGCTGCCCTCGAAAAGGCGGTACAGGACCATGGCCGCGAGGACAAACAGACTGAAGAACAGCTTCTACCCCAGGGCCGTCCAGGCCCTGAACACAGCAAAGACCTAGGTTCTGGGCCCTGGACAGTCTGGACGGATTGATGGCAGCTGCTGGACTGAAAAAATCAGGTGTAGTGCTGAGGCACAAATATGTACATTTCAAGCCTGCAAACTGCAACACTTTAAATAAATGTGCAATAACACTATGTGCAATATGACAACCCTAGTCGTCTATCTGTACAGTATAGTATAGTGGATAGTGTACATAGCCTTTATTTATGTAAACCAGCTCCTTCCCTTCCTGTGTTTTTTTTTAAAGTGTTTTTTTAAAGTTTTTTTTTCTTTCCTAACACCAGGGGAGCCACCCCTCCTAAATGTCGTTGTTTGGTACCTGTACTGTAGCAATGACAATAAAGACCATTCATTCATTCATTCATTCATTCATGTGATAATGATGATAATAATAATAATAATAATAATAATAATAATAATGTTGATGATGATGATAATGATGATGATAATAATTATAATAATAATAATAATGATGATGATAACACTAACATCATCATTATTATTCGTATTATTATTATTAATAATAATAATAATAACAATAATAATAATAACAATAAGCATCATCATCATCATCATCATCATCATCATCATCATAACATGATGATAACATATGCAATAGTGTATGTTTGTGTGTATGTTCTGGGCACTTCTTGTATGTAGGCTACATTTAAATATATATATATATATATATATATAATCAATAGCATCCAGAAGGTTGACAGTAACCTAATCAGCTAAACCATTGTAAGCAGGCTTCTGTATAGGGGATAAACATAATCATTTATTCAACCCATTAATTCCATTGCAGAACCATATCAGGGGGGTATTCCATCAACATTGCTAATGGAAAATACGGGCTTATTTTAAGTCTCACGAGATAAGCCTGGATGTTCCTTTAACGACGTTGATGGAATACCCCCCCTGGTCATGTTGGATAATGGTAGGCCTGAGACTGTAAACCAAGAAGTAATCATGCCCCCTAGTGGCTGAGTACAAATGGTTTTCACCTTGTACACCATCACCATTATGCAGGGAATTTCTTTCCTGATATATTTCAATGAATCAAACAAATCATCAAGACCTTGACAGACTGAAGGTGTGTTTATGCTGTAAGGAACCAAGAAGCTCTTTAGGACAGCAGGTTGGTGATACAGTATTTCTCTGAGCTCCAGACAGATGAGATGCTCATTGACAGACATGGAAGCTATCAGCAGGGGAGGCTGGTGGAGGAAATCGAAGGATGGGCTCATTCTAATGCATGGAATGCATTACGATGGGAGGAGTGGTATTAAATGGTATCTAAAGGAATGGTAGCAAAAACATGTGTTTGTTGTCTGTTGTTCTTTGTTGTTTGTTGTTCTCATTCTATTCCATGCATTACAATGACAGGAATGGTATCGACAGCATCTGTTCCTTACCATTCCTCATTTCATTCCATTCCATGCATTACAATGAGCCTGTGCTCCGATCTCTACCAGATATCAGATACCTGTAGTGTTTCTCTTGGCCCCAGAGATCAATGAAAATAGGAGTGGTTGAATACAATCATGTGTATTCAACACACACTGGGTGAGAAACAGGGGAAGGGGAAATGTACATTGACAGAGAGGGGGGTTATCATATCATAATACCGTATAGTATTATATTATCAATGCCATCAAATAGGAAGAGGCAGTTTCAGTGCCAGTGCTGCATCTCACCACCGGGGGAGCTAGGTGCTCCATGTCAGCAATGCATGGCACACAACAATAAAGAAGTAAAGCCAATAAGCAATCTTACAGTAGATACATAAAGAACTTCCTCAGTTTTTGGGCTGAGTACAGTGTGTAAAGCCTACTCTTCATCTAAATCTGAGAGAGACTGTGTCACATTTATTTATTAAATAAATTTATTTATTGAATGTTTTCTGTTTTCTGTATTGAATGTTTTCTGCCCTAACTGAGCTGTTTGACAACAACATTTCCCCATTGGGGACAATAAAGGTTTTCAATCAATTCAATTCAAAAAAACATGACCCTGCCTCTCTTCTTGTGTAAGTGGATACCTGCAAAGCCACTCACTACTAAACAGAAATGGGGCATTTTCTTTCTTCCTGAAACTACATTTTTGGCTTAATATGATGTAGCAGATCCTCGAATATGTCTTTAAATGTAAAATGACAATCTAATTTTCAAAAATTAGTCAAATGTAGGTAGGCTAACCTAGGTAGGCCATGAAATAATCATCTGTTGATCATGATCAACAGCAGTGTTCCATAGCATCAGTTTCTAGTGGCCACTTCAGGTAATGCCTGGTAATGCACTCAAATGAGATATTTAGTGACACAACCTATTCTCAACATAAGAGGGCAGCAGAGAATACCAATATGCTGTGGTGAACACAAGAGGGCAGTATAGACCAACATAACCAATACGCTATGGCAAGAACTCCTAAAAGAACCACCACATCCTCAATCAGACCATCTTTTCAACAGTTATAGCAATACTATTTATTCAATGACTGAGTCATCTATGTATTCAGTATAAAATGATACAAACCCAAATGGGCAATACAACAACAACAACAACACGTTTTTTATGCAAGGAGATGAACCTCAGATTTAACAACAAAGCCACTTAGCTAGACCAACAGACATCTCCACTCTGGTACATGGAGCCCCTCATCTGGACTGACTCCAGCATGTCTAGCTGTCATAACATAGGCTTGGCAGAAACAGTGAGAGATGAGACCTGTTGACATAAGCTTCACGACTCCTCTGGTCTGGGGTTCATAAGCCATTTCTACGTGCACAGCTCTGCCAATAGCAGTGAGTGTGGGATCAACAAGAGCACAAGGTGTTCACTGACTGACTCCTGAGGTGTGTGCCCACCAGAATGTCACGCAGCCCGTCACAGACACAAACTCAGTCAGAGAAACACACACACACACAGAGCTCTCTCTCTCTCTCTCTCTCTCTCTCTCTCTCTCTCTCTCTCTCTCTCTCTCTCTCTCTCTCTCTCTCTCTCTCTCTCTCTCTCTCTCTCTCTCTCTCTCTCTCTCTCTCTCTCCTCTCTCTCTCTCTCTCTCTCTCTCTCTCTCTCTCTCTCTCTCTCTCTCTCTCTCTCTCTCTCTCTCTCTCTCTCTCTCTCTCTCTCTCTCTCTCTCTCTCTCTCTCTCTCTCGTGGGGAAGCTTGTTGTTGTGGGGCCGTGGTGGTCTAGTCAGTCTCCGAGGTCACACAGGGAATTTCACGCTCCTCTTCACACTAAAAATGTCTCCTTTATTCATCCTCAGAGAAAGAAAAGAAAGGGAAGAGAAAGAAGGCGAGATCGAGACGGACCCCCCTGTGTGGGGATGGCTTACTTAGGTAGATGTGTCTCCTCATCGGGACACACCAGTCCAACGTCACCATGGCAACCACAACACACCCGGGACCTCGGGGAGTGAGAGTGACGTGGACGTGGTCACAGGTTTTGAGGAATGTGACATTGGTGAGAGCTGAACAGTGACAAAGGAGGGGAATTTTCCCTCCAAAAACTGAAGGAAGAAAGGAACAGGAGAGGCCACAGGGAGAGGGAGGGGGGGAGAGAGAGAGAGAGAGAGAGAGAGAGAGAGAGAGAGAGAGAGAGAGAGAGAGAGAGAGAGAGAGAGAGAGAGAGAGAGAGAGAGAGAGAATGCTTGGTATTCAGAATATCATCATCCAGAGATAACCTTTCTCCCCTCTTGGCAATGACAGGTACACACACACACACACACACACACACACACACACACACACAGCCTATAAAGAACTACGCCCATTCATGATTCATACAGCCAGTCTCATCGGACAGTCAGAGCACTACAGTTCACACTTGCAGAGCAGCCACCTCCTTCCCTAGAACACTGAGTCCATCACACAGTTTGAGTTTCAGGATGTTCCGTCTCTTGCTCTAAGCCCCTCCACAGGGGGACAGCGTCTCTCATTCACCTCTGTGCAGATCCATAGTGTCCCTGTGTACTGGTGGGTGGTGCAGTCTTCCTGTAACTGTGTGAATGAAGTGCTGCCTCTGTCCAGGCCGACAGAGATGCCCCTGTACTCCACTGTGTGAGTCTGTTTGCTCTGTGTGTCTGACTCTGGGCTGGCCCCAGAGAGAGAGAGAGAGAGAGAGAGAGAGAGAGAGAGAGAGAGAGAGAGAGAGAGAGAGAGAGACTGGGGGGAGAAATCCGTCTTTCTCCCCTTCTATCTCAACAAGGCTATGGTCACAGGGCAGGTCTGGGGGGGAGAAAAACCCTGGTCGTGCTGGTGTCTCAGCCCTCCAGAGTCTGAAGCGTGGCTCTACCTGATGGACCTTATACATTATCACCAGATTGAGACCAGGGTGGCACACACAGTGACAGTGGAGGGGCCGCTACGCACCTTGGAAAAGCAGAATCAAGAATCAAGGGTGAACAGGTCGGTCATCGCTCACCAAAGACCAATCCTTGGTAAAAAAGCGCCACTGTCATTCCATGTCTCACCGCAACCTGCCCACCACCACACGCCATCAAACACACTCTCACCACCACACGGACCTCCACACGTTCCCATCAAACACACTCTCACCACCACACGGACCTCCACACGTTCCCTCCACGCGCCCTACACATTCCCGGAGGCGGGGCAACACCTCCCCACTTACGCTGCGGTTTCCCTGTAGGAAATCACCAATCTGTTCCTGCCCCACTCCTCCTCCTTTAAACCCCTGTTTAAACAACACCTCCCTCCCACATGAGCAACATTAGAGGGGGGAAGACAATCGGCTGGTGCCCCGTGGGGGGAAAGCCGCACTCCGAGTCTGGCAGCTCGCCAAGGTAAACACAGGGGGGAAGCTAAGCCGATCCCAGAGTGGTGGTCTGATAGGATGGTGTGGTGGTCTGGTGTGGTGGTGGTGGGGTTCCTCTATTGCCATTGCTGACCACCAGAGCTCCACTCAAGGGGAATCAGGATGTGGCTGCTGAGGGGGCTATGGAAGGTGTGTGTGTGTGTGTGTGTGTGTGTGTGTGTGTTCCTTGAGTCTGCTGCTGCC